>NC_066386.1:1263217-1416183 GCF_013377495.2 Cygnus atratus | reverse complement strand
GGGCAGGGGGGGTGCCGCAGCTCCCATCCCATCCCTGCCCCACCGGGCTGAACCCCCCAGAGCAGCACGGGGCTGCTGGGGGGGGGGCTCCAGGTGCACCCCCGGGGGGGGGTGGGGAGGGGGAGCTGGGGGTCTCTGCGCCCCCAGGGACCCGGTGAGGGGCCGGGGCAGCCCCTGCCACCCGCAGCGCTTGGGGGAATTCAGCACAACTCCCCCCCCCCCCCCCCCCCCCCCCCCCCCCCCCGCCCCCCCCCCCCCCACAACGTTTTTAAGTGGTTTTAAGTCGTTTTTAAACCCTGGCGCCCCCCCCCCCCACCCCACCGCAAACGGGGCTGCGAGCCACGGTGCCCCCCTCCCGCCCCCTGGGGGTCGCCCAGCCCCCACACGACCACCACCAAACCCCCAGGGACCCCCCGACCCCGTGGGATGCGCTGACACCGCTCCCCACGGGGACCCCAAGACCTGGGGGGGTGGGGGGGGGGGGGGGCAGGTGTGAGATGGCGGCCCCCCCCCGGGACCCCCCCTCCCCCCCAGCCCCCCGGGGGGGCCCCTCGCGGCACTCACCGGTGCCCCCCAGGCGGGACTCGATCTCGATGTCGGGGTACTCCTCCTTCACGGCGCTCGCCAGCTCCTGGTACGTGGGCTCGAAGCCGCAGGGCTCGCTGGGGGCGGGGGGGGCAGGCCCCGGGATGGCGGCGGCGGCGGGGGGGGGGGTCCAAACGCCTCCCTCCCCCCCCCCCCCCCCCCCAAAACCCCCCCCCCCGAACCGGCCCCGTGCCCCCCCCACCCCCCCCATTCCTCCTCCCGCCCCCTCCCCCCGCTCCTTCGCCCCCTCCCAGCCCCCTCCCGGTTCCGCCGCCCCCCCCCCCCCCGAGCCCTCCGGTAACCCCCCGGTACCCCCCCGGTGCCCCCAATCCCCCCCCCCCAGCTCCCGTTACCCCCCCCCCGGGGGCGGCGCTCACCAGTACTCCACCACGATGCGGACCCGCCGCTCGGAACCGGAACCGGAACCGGAACCGGAGCTGGCCCCGGCCCCGTCCCCGGCCGCCGCCGCCGCCCCTGCCCCGCCGCTCATCGCCGCCCGCCCGCTGCCGCTTCCGGGTGCGGCCACGTGACGCCGGCACTTCCGGCCGCTCTGCGCCGCCCTCTCGTCTGCTCCCCCTGGTGGCCGGAGGACCGCGGGTGCCGCCACCCCCGCGGGGGCTCCGGGGGGGGTCCCCACGGGGCGTCCACGCGGGGCTCCCCCACGGTCCCCACGCCCCGTGGGAGCCCCGTGGGAGCCCCGTGGGAGCCCTGCGGTCCCACGGCGGTCCGCACGGACCCTCAGAGCCCCCGCTGTCCCCCGTGGGACCCCCACGGACCCCTCCACGCGACCCCCCACGCAGCCCACGGGACCCCCCCCGGAGCCACGGCAGCCCCACGGAGCCCAAGCAGCTCGCGGAACCCCCCCCCGAGAACCCCCCGCATCCCCCTCTGGGGACCCCTATGGAGCCTCCGTGACCTCAGGGGACCCCGAGCACCCCACGGGGACCCCCGAGCCCCCTGTGGGGACAGAGCCACGGACCCCACGGGGACCCCACGGGGACACGCACAGACCCCACGGGGACACCTCCACCCCACAGGGACTCCCACAGGATGTGGGGGGACCCACCTTTCCCCATGGGGACCCCCCATATGGGGACCCCCGCAGCCCTATGGGGGCCCACAGACCCCACACGACACGCACAGACCCCACGGGGGGGGCACACGAACCCCACAGGGACACAGCCACCCCACAGGGCCTCCCACAGCACGTGGGGCGACCCCCCCTTTCCCCATGGGGACCCCCCCTTTCCCCATGGGGGCCACCTTTCCCCACGGAGACCCCCCACACGAGGACCCCCACAGCTCCACGGGTGCCCACGGAACCCCCGGGGACACCCACCGCCCCCCCCCCTCCGAGACCCCACCGGCACCCACGGGGATGCTCAGCACCCCTCTCCCCCCGAATCCCCCAGGAGACCCCCAGGCATCTCACTGGGGACCCCCTACCCACGCTCCAGCCCCGCAGATGGGGGTCCCACGGGGGTTGGGGACCCCCCACCCACCCACCCACAGGCCGGTGCCCACCCCAGTGCCGTGGGGCAGAGCCAGCACCCTGCGGGACGTGGAACACCCGGACCCCACGGCGACACCGGTATTGGGGTCGCCCCGGTGCATTGTAGGAAACTCCCCATCCCCGGTGGGACCGAGGGGTGCCCCCCGAGCCGGGTGGGGGCCGTGGGGCCGCGGCCGCCCCGGTGCCGTGATGTCAGGCGGGGGCGGGCGCTGGCGCAGGTAGATAAAGCCGGGGGAAAAAAAACAGGAATGCCCGGTCCGGCGGGAGGGTGGCGGGACGCGGCGGGCGCTGCAGGTAGGAGCGGGCTGAGGGTGGGGGTCCCTGTGCCCTGGGACCACCGGTTACCGGTCGTGGTCCCCCCCGGTTTCTCCGTCCCTTCCTTCCTGTCTTCCTCCCAGCTCCTCTTCTTCCTCCTCTGCCGCCGACGCCTCGTAGCCCCGGGGATCCCGGTTCCACGGCACCGGCAGCTGCCGGGGCCTCCACCCGCATCTCGGGGGCTCCGGGACCCCGTCCCTATAGCCTTGGTGGTCCTCAGACCCCGTCCCCTATCCCTGGTGGCTCTAGGATCCCGTCCCTTAAACCTGGCGGCCCTGGGACCCCCATCCCCTAACCCTGGTGGCCCTCAGACCCCGTCCCCAAACCCTGGTGGCCCCGGAAATCCTGTCCTATGGTGCCGGTGGCCCCAGGACCCAGTCCTATAACCCTGATGGTCCCAGTCCCACCTACCCACAGCCCTGGTGGCTCTGGGACCCCCTCCCTTCCATCCTGGTGGCCCTGGGATCCCATCCCTTTAAGCCTGGTGGCCCTGGCAACCTGTCCCTTAACGGTGGTGACGTTGGGAACATTTCCCTATAGCCTTGGTGGCCCTCAGACCCTGTCCCTTAGCCCTGGTGGCCCTGGGAACCCTGCCCCATAGCCCCAAGGCCTTGGTCCCCCCGTTTGTCCCAGACCCCCGGGGACACCTCGCATCCCCCCACTGCTGTCACCGCACCGTCGTGGCCGCGGGGGCCAGGCCACCGGGCAGGGCTGGCATCGAGGTGACCCGAGGCCACGGTGAGGGGCCGGTGGCAGCGTGGTGCTGCAGGGCCCTGTGGGGTCCCCAGCCATCCCATTATCCCCCAGCCCGGCCCTCACACCTGGTGCATGGCCTGGGGTGGCCGGGACCCCCTCGAGCGCCCTCGCTGTGTCCCCACGTCCCCACCACGGGGAGCAGGCAGGGGCCTGGCCTGGCTGCGTTTTGGGGAGAGGGGACGCAGCGGAGGGTCCCCAGCCAGCGGGGTGGCGACGGCGATGGGGACAGGGATGGGGACGGGGATGGGGACGGGGATGGGGACAGCGGTGGCCCCGTACACCTCAGCACCTCGGTGCGTTGGCACCACGCGGGCAGGGGCCCGGTGCCCGCCTGGCCGTGGACTTGGACCCCGCGCCGCCGGGAGGCGTGGACGGAGCCGGGTGAATGATTAACCCGGCCCCGCGTGGCGCGGCGAGAGCATGGCCCCGGCCCCCCGGTGCCACCGGTGCGGCCGCGGGCACCGCGCGTGCGTTACGTGTGCCGCGTGCGCGTCCGGCACGGCCTGGGATGAGCTTGCCCCTGCCTGTCCCGGGCAGCGCGTGCCCGGCCGTGCCGAGCTGTGCCGGGCCATGCCAGGCCATACCAGGCCGTGCCAAGCCAAGCCATGCCAAGCCAAGCCGTGCCGTGCCGTGCCGTGCCGTGCCCGGCCCTCCGGAGCACTGGCCATGTCCCCGCGTCCCCCGAGCGGAGCACCCAGGGCGCGTGGGTGCCAGCACCGGGCACGAGGCCGGGGGCGAGGGCGGCGCAACGCGGCGGGGGGGCCGTGCGGCGGGGAGGGGGGAGCCGGGGGCCGTTCCCACGGCGGGCGCCGGCTCCTCGCCCCCGGCCCCGGCGCGGCCGCCCCGGCGCGGATGCCAGCGCGGTGAGGTGGAGCTGGGAGCGGCCGCCTGAACTGGTTTGGCCGGACCCGAGGAGGTGGCGGGGCTGGGCCGAGCTGGCGGCTCCACCGGCACGGCACGGCACCGCACGGCACGGTTCGGCACGGCGTGGCACGGCGCGGCTTGGCACCTCTCGCCGTGGCCCAGTTCAGCCCAGGCCAATTCATCCGGCTTGGCCGGTCTCGCCCAGCCCAGCCCAGTTCAGCCCAATTTAGCCCAGTTGAGCCCGGCCCAGCCCAGCTCATCCACCGCCAGGCTCCCACTGGTGACACCGGAGCGGTTCCTGCGTGGGATGAGATGCTGGGGGATTCTCGGGTGTCTCGTATGGGGCTGTGCTCCCCACAGGGCTGCGTCCCCTGCTTGCGGTGCCAACGCCATCAGGATGCGGACGGAGGCACCGGGGACTCACAGACCCCCTGGGGCGGGCAGGGGCTAGGGGTGCCGGGGGTGGGGGGGGGCAGGCGGGGCAGCGCCACGTCACCCCCACGCTGACTCACGCCGCTCATCTGGGCGCTGGCGAAACCCAGCGGGGGCAGGTGCCAGGGTGGGCAGCCCCCGGCGGCACCGGCTGCAGGCCCCGCTCTCTGCTCCCCAGATGATGCCATGGACGGGGGGGCCCAGCAGAGCGGCCTCCGGGAGCCCCCCGGGGCGGGCGGCACGGAGCAGGAGGGGGACGCGGGCGAGGGGCCGCCCGCCGCCGACCTCAGGCGCTCGCAGCCCCTCTTCATCCACGGCAGCAGGTGGGTGCGGGGGGGCTCAGCCCCCCCATGGTGTGGGGTGGGCAGAGGCGTGGGCGAGGGGCTCAGCCCGTCTCTGCCCCACAGCCGGCCACCGGCGGAGGAGGAGCCGCGCGCCTCGTCGCTGCCCTGCATCCCCAACCCCTTCCCCGAGCTCTGCAGCCCCTCCAACTCGCCCATCCTCAGCAGCCTCCCCGGCGGGCAGGGGCCCCCCCGCGAAGGCACCTGCCACGTGAGTGCCGGGGCAGTGGGGTGGGGGGCTCGGCCGTGGGGTGGGGGGGTTCCCGGCGGGGTAACGGGGCCCTGACGGCCGCCGTGCCCCCGCAGCTGGTGAAGGTGTTCAGCGAGGACGGATCCTGCCGCTCGCTGGAGGTGTCGGCGGGCACCACGGCGCGGCAGCTCTGCGAGATGCTGGTGCAGAGGACGCACGCGCTGCACGACCACAGCTGGGCCCTGGTGGAGCTGCACCAGCACCTGGCCCTGGGTGAGTCCGTGGCACGGCTCGGCACGGCACGGCACGGTGCTGGCCCCCGCCGCCCGCTGAGCCCCCCCCCCCCCCCCCCCGCCCCGTCCCCCCAGAGCGCTGCCTGGAGGACCACGAGTCGGTGGTGGAGGTGCAGAGCGCGTGGCCCCTCGGCGCCGACAGCCGCTTCGTCTTCCGCAAGAACTTCGCCAAGTACGAGCTCTTCAAGAGCAACGCGGTACGTGGTGGGCGGGGGGGGGGGCCGGGCGTCCCACGGGGACCTGGATGCCCTGTGTGGGGCCCCCCCCCACACCCCGTGGGGAGCCGCAGTGCCCCGTGCCTGTCCCCTGACCCCCCGCCCGTCCTCCCCAGCAGTCGCTCTTCCCCGAGGTGATGGTGTCCAGCTGCCTGGAGGCGAACAAGAGCATGGCGCACTCGGAGCTCATCCAGGTATGGGGACACCGTGCCCGGATGCGTTGTGGGGACCCAGCCGTGCTGTGGGGACCCAACCGTGCCATGGGGACACGACCGTGCCATGGGGACACGACCGTGCCATGGGGACCCAACTGTGCCGTGGGGATGCAAGCATGCCATGGGGACACAACCGTGTCGTGGGGACCCGACCGTGCCATGCGGAACCAACCATGCTGTGGGGACCCAACCGTGCCACGGGTCCCCCACCGTGCCCGGCCACCCCTCAGCCCTGGCCTCCCCCCAGAACTTCCTGAACTCCGGGAGCTGCCCCGAGGTCCAGGGCTTCCTGCAGCTGCGTGAGGCCGGCCGCAAGGTCTGGAAGCGGTTCTACTTCTCCCTGCGCCGCTCGGGGCTCTACTACTCCACCAAGGGCACGTCCAAGGTGAGGGGTGGGTCAGGGTGCCCCGACCCTGGTGGCAGCGGGGGGCCGGCTTCTGACGCCCCCTCCCTGGCCCCAGGACCCCCGGCACCTGCAGTACTTCGCCGACCTCACCGAGTCCAACATCTACTACGTGACGCAGGGCAAGAAGCACTACGGGACGCCCACCGAGTTCGGCTTCTGCATCAAGGTGCGGCCCTTCTGGGCATCCCAGACAGCTCTGACAAAGGGTCTCTGGCCCCCAAGGGGTAACAGGAACACGGGGGGGGGGCTGCCCTGTGATGGCTCCATCCCCTCCCCGCAGCCCTACAAGGTGCGCAGCGGCACGAAGGGCCTGAAGCTGCTCTGCAGCGAGGACGAGCAGAGCCGGACCTGCTGGATGGCGGCTTTCCGCCTCTTCAAGGTGAGCCATGGCCCCCATGGGAGGGTGCGTGGGGTCCTTGTAGTGGGGGGGGGGTGGAGTGTAATGGGGTGCTGGGGGTGTTGGGGGGTGCTGGGGGGTGCTGGGGGATGCAGTGGGGTGCTGAGGGATGCTGGAGAGTACTGGAGAGTACTGGGGGATGCTGGAGGATGCTCATACCCCCATGATGAGGGGCTGCCAGTGGGATGCCCCCACTCTGAGCCAGCACAGACACAGGGTGGGTGCCCCCATTCCTAACTTTGGGGGGGGGGTCGCTCTCCCCTCGTCCCACGGGACACCCCACTCACGGCGCCGCCCCCCAGTACGGCATGCAGCTCTACCGTAACTACCAGCAAGCGCAGGCCCGGCTGAGCCAGCCCCCCTGGATTGGCCCCACGGCCCTGGTGAGTGCCCCCCCGGCCCCCAGCACAGCCCCTGTGCCATGGGGGGCTGCCCCCGGCCCCCCCGCTGCCACCAGCCCGCTCTCGCCGTCCCCGCAGCGGAGCGTGTCGGACAACGCGCTGGTGGCCATGGACTTCTCGGGGTGCACGGGGCGGGTGATCGAGAACCCCAGCGAGGTGCTGACGGCGGCGCTGGAGGAGGCACAGGCCTGGAGGGTGAGTGGGGGTGCGGGGGGAGCGGGGACCCCCCCCCCCCCCGCCTCACCGTGTGCTCATACCCACTCTTTGCTTTGCACGGCCAGAAGAAGACGACGCACCGGTACAGCCTGCCGGCTGCCTGCCAGACCTCCCCGCTCAGTGCTGGTGAGCAGCTCCCGCCACGGGCCTCAGAATGGGTGGGGGCACGGAGCCCCCCCCCGCCGGGGGTCCCTGCCTTACAGGGGGGTTCCTCCTGACACCCCTCTCCCGTCCCCGCAGCCATCCACCGCACCCAGCCCTGGTTCCACGGGCGCATCTCGCGGGAGGACACCCAGCAGCTCATCGGCCGCCAGGGGCTGGTGGACGGGTACGGACTGGGGGGGCCCTGGGGGGGTCGCAGTGGGGTACGGGACCCCTGGGGCACACGCAGCCCCCGAGGGTTATAGGGTCCCACAGCTCATATAGGGCTTGTGAGGGACTTAGGGGGGGTCAGGCAGCCTGGGGGTTTTGGGTGGGGGGACAGAACCCCAGAGGGCATCTGGGGGGAATGGGGACCCTGGGGGTGTCACAGGGAGCCCCAGGGCCGTGGGGTGACACCGCTCCGGGGCTCGCAGCGTGTTCCTGGTGCGGGAGAGCCAGCGCAACCCCAAGGGCTTCGTCCTGTCCCTGTGCCACCTGCAGAAAGTCAAGCACTATCTCATCCTGCCGGTGAGTGCCACGGCTGGGGGTGGGGGGGAAGTTTGGGAGGGTTTGTGGGGGGGACCGACCAGGCCTGAGCTGCGCCTGCCCGGCAGAGCGAGGAGGAGGGACGGCTCTACTTCACCATGGACGACGGGCAGACCCGCTTCGCCGACCTCATCCAGCTCGTGGAGTTTCACCAGATCAACCGCGGCATCCTGCCCTGCAAGCTGCGGCACTACTGCACCTGCGTGGCGCTCTGAGCCCGGCACCGCCGGCACGCCTCGGCTCGGCTCGGCACGGCACGGCACGGCTCAGCACGGTGCTGCTGGCACGGCGTGGCTCAGCACCCCATGGCACTGCCGGCACGGCTCAGCACGGCTGGGCGCTGCTGGTGGTTCGGCGTAGCCGGCACGGCACGGCCGGCACACGAGGGCACAGCTCGGAGCAGTGAGCGCGGGGGTGAGGGGGCTCCTCCAGCACCCCCTGCACCCCGGTGCCCCCACACTCATGCACTTTCTCCCCCCTCCCGGTGCTGGGCCCCTCCGTCCCCACAGGACCCCTGGCTGCAGACCCCTCACCCCGAGGCTCAGTGGGCTCAGGGGTCTGCAGCCCCCCCCCCCCCAACTCAGGAGCAGGGTTTGGGGGTGGAAGGGGGGGTCCCCGCCATGTCCCCCACATCCCCACAAGGCCAGTTGAACTGTGATGTGTTTTATACAAGTGAGAATAAAGGTTATTTTTTCAGAGCTCCCGCTTCTCCCTCTCCAAAGTCAAAAAAAATCGGAAGCCGTGCACATCCGGCGGGTGTTTTTTTGGGGGGGGGTCTGTCCCTGCCACCCCCTCCGTGGCCAGGCGCGTGGCTGGCAGCGTCCCCGCACCCGCTGTGCCCCCGCAGTGCCCCACGTCCCCGCACAAAGACCCCTCTGTGCGCCCCGGGCACCACGTGCGGCTCAGCCACGCGGCCCCAGCAAATCCCCGGGCTGGGGGGGGGGATTAATAGCGGACAGTGGGGGATTAAAGGCCAGGATTTGGGGAGGGCTGGGGCCAGGCCAGCTGCTATTAAAGCCCCGGGGCTGGGGAGTGAGGCCAGGGCCCCGCCATGGCTCCCAGGACGGTGCTGATCACCGGCTGCTCCTCCGGCATCGGGCTGGCGCTGGCCGTGCGGCTGGCGCGGGACAAGCAGCGCCGCTTCCGAGGTGAGCAGGGGGGGCGTCCCTGCACCGGGGTAGGGGGTCCCGTGCTGGGGCTGAGCCCCCTGTGCCCCCAGTCATCGCCACGGTGAGAAACGTGTCTCGGAGCGGGGCTCTGGTGGCGGCGGCGGGGCCGGCGCTGGGCCGGACGCTGGAGATCAAGCAGCTGGACGTGTGCGACGAGGGCTCCATCCGTGCCTGCCTCGACAGCATCCCCGGGCGCCACGTCGATGTCCTGGGTGAGCCCCGGGCTCCTGGCCCTGCGTGTCCCACCGGCACCCTGCGGCAGGGACCCTGGTCCTGGGGACGTGCCATGCACCAGGGACCCTCGGTGCTCGGGCCACCCCATGCACCAGGAGCACCCCACGTGGTGGTTACCCTATGCGTTGGGGACCCTCCATGCTCCAGGGACCTTCCATGCTCCTGGTGCTGGGGACCCTCTGTGCCAGGGACACAGCACACAGCAGGGACCTCTGGGCCAGGGGTACCCCATGCGCTGGGGACCCTCCACGCTAGGGACACCCCGCACCAGGGTCCCTTTGTGCCAAGGGGACACCCTGTGCCATGGGGACACCCTGTGCCATGGGGACACCATGCTGGACACCCCCCCCGGGCACTGGGGACCCCTGCCCGGTCCTGATGCCCCTGCTGCCCGCAGTCAGCAACGCCGGCGTGGGGATGATCGGGCCCCTGGAGTGCCAGAGCCTGGCCGCCATGCAGGGCCTCATGGACACCAACTTCTTCGGCCTCGTCCGCCTGGTGAAGGAGGTGCTGCCCGACATGAAGCGGCGCCGCAGCGGCCACATCGTGGTCATCAGCAGCATCATGGGCCTGCAGGGTACGGGGGGACGGGGCGCCCGGTGGGTCCTGCCCCCCCAGCACAGCCCCACCGGCCCCCTCCTCACCCAGGCATCGTCTTCAATGACGTCTACGCAGCCTCCAAGTTCGCCGTGGAGGGCTTCTGCGAGAGCCTGGTGGTGCAGGCGCTGCGCTTCAATGTGGCGTGAGTGCCTGGGGTGGGTGGTGGGGCCAGGGGGGGGCTCAGCCACCAGCGTCCCCAGCACCCCCTCCCCTGGCAGCATCAGCCTGGTGGAGCCGGGGCCGGTGACGACGGAGTTCGAGGCCAAGGTGTACGAGGAGGCCGAGCGCGCAGACTACTCGCAGACTGACCCCGAGACCGCCGAGATCTTCACCAACCTCTACCTGAGGAACTCCAAGGATGTCTTCGCCAGCCTGGGGCAGAGCCCCGAGGACATTGCGGAGGTGATGGGTGCACCTGCCTGGGTGGGCTGGGCTGGCCATGAGAGCTCAATTAGTGCTAACGAGGAGCAGCGATCACAGCTGGACCGCCCGGGCTGGCTCCTTCCTGACCCTGAGGTCCCCAAGCTCTGACCTGCTGGGGCTGAGCCCTGCTGGGGATGGAGATGGGGACGGGATGGGGATGGGGATAGGATGGGGATGGAGATGGTGGGGATGGGGATGGAGATGGGGATGGGGATGAGGGTGGGGATGGGGATGGAGATGATGGGGATGGGAATGGGATGGGAGTGGGGATGAGGATGGAGATGATGGCCTGGGGCTGAGGAGGGGCTGGGACTGGGGACGGAAACAAGCATGGGGACAAGGAGGTGACGGGGTCAGGCAGGGGACAGTAACGTCCCCGTGTGCAGCACACGCTGCGGGTGATCAAGGCGGCCTGGCCGCCCTTCCGGCACCAGACCAACGCGGCGTACACGCCAATGGCTGCGCTGAAGCACGCCGACCCCAGCGGTGCCCTGATGACCGACGCCTTCTACAAGCTGGTCTTCAAGTACGACGCGATGCTGCGGCTCGGCCTCCGCGCCATCCGCCTGCTGCGCTGGAAGGCCCAGAAGGTGCAGGCGGGCGCCCGGCTGCTGGGCTTCAAGTAGCGCCCGCGGCCCCCGAAGGGTGGTCCGGGAGGTGTGTGTGTGGGGGCTGCTCGGTGGCGAGGGGCAAGCGGGGCCAGGACCTGCACGGTTTCACTTCCTGCTCCCGGCCCGAAATAGCACCCACGGCGGCCGTATTAAAATCGGGAGTGGTATTTTTAACCAGCGCCGGGTGAAAAAGCGCAGCGGCTTCCTCCGAGAGTGCAGCGGCCGTGACGGGGCTGGGAAGGGCTGGCAGCTGGCCCCCCCGCTCCTCACCTCGCCACCCCCCTCCCCGGGGGCACCTGCCCCCCCCCCCCCCCCCCCCAGCCCCTACACCCCTGGGCACGCAATGCCACGACCCCCCCACTCCCACCAGCCTCCTTCAGCCATCAGTGAAGGCTGTGGCTTCCCCCCCCCCAGCCTCTGTTGCAGGGTTGGCATTGCACCACGGTGGGGTGGGGGGGTCCCACACGATGGGGGAGCTTCCCCCTCCCCTCCCCCAGGTGCCATCCTGTGCCAAGCCCCACAGCACTGGGATATGGGGGGGGGGGTTGCAGGGCACCTCGCTGCTGGGTCGGCTGCTGGGTGCAGAGGGTGCAGGAGCTGCTGCAGGGACGGGAGCTGGGTGCACGGGGTGCACGGGGTGCACGGTGCGTCCGCAGGGTGCAGGGTGGGTGCACGGCGCAGGGGCTGGTGCAGAGCTGCTGCGGGTGCAGGGTGGGTGCAGCGTGCACGGCGGGGTGGGTGCTGGGACAGTGGGGAAGCGGGGGGGGGGATGTAGCCGGGGGGGGGGGGGGGGGAGAAGCAACCGGTGCCGCCCCCCCCCCCCGGCTGGGCGCGGGGCGCTGGCGTGTGGGCGCCTGGCGTGACTGCGCCCGGGAGGTGAGCGCAGGGGGAAACCGCAGGGAGGCCCCGGCATGGTTCAGCGCCGCGCGCTTCTCAGAAGCCTTCCTGGCTCCCGCCGCGCTTCCCGGCGGGTGCAGGATGGTGCAGGGATGCACGCGGGGTGCAGGCGGGGGGGGCACGCGGGGCAGCCCCCTCCCCAAAGCCCCCAACCACCACCAGCCCCGTGGGGCCAGCGGCAGCCTCAGCACCAGGCACCGGGCACCGGGCACCGGGTCCTGGCCCGTGCCGTGCACGTGGCCCCCCCCCCGAGTCCAGATGGTTCCGGGCATTCTGGGGACAGGATGGAGGGGAAAATGTGTGTTTTTTTTTTCATGATTACCCCCCCCCCCCCCATCTTGCACAAGTTAATGACAAAGCGGCCGTGGGGACAACGGCCCCCCCGTGGTTATGGCAACGGCGCAGCACCTGCGGGACGTGCAGGGGTGACATCAAAGCCGGCGACGGAGACGCAGCCTCCCCCTGCTGCGGTTTCTGCAGATTTGACTAACTTTCTCCGCTCCGGGGGGCAGGGACGGGGGGGGCTGCACTTGGCCCCAGGGAGCAGCGAGGGGGGGGGCCCCCAGCTGCAGCTCAGCAGCACAGAGCCACGGGGAATGGGGCAGAGGGAGGCCAGGCCCCATGGGATGCCCCGAGCCCCAAGGAAGCAGCAATGGGGCAGCTCCCAAGGATGGGGGTGCAGGATCAGCCCCAACGCTCCTCGCAGCAGAGCCAGGGGGTGTCCACAGGCCTTGCCCCCCTTCCCCCCAGTTCATACCCAGTCTCATTTCCAGCTGCTGTGGGAAGGGGCAGCAGAGCAGCAGGAGGCCAAATCTGGAGCTGGTGTTGGCTGGCTGGGGGCACCAACAGTGGCCAAGGAGCCATGGCCCGGCCGTGGAGCACCGTCCCCATCCCACCCCAGCCACCACAGGCGCAGGGTGGGGGCTCTGCCCCGGAGAGGGAAGCAGGCTCTGCTATAAACAATCGTCTGCCGGGACTTTCCTTTCCCCGCGTGTGACGACTGCCAGCTGCCCCCCGCACTCTCGCTCCCCCGAGGATTTCGCTGGCCGCCCAGGTGCGCCGGCTTGCTGCGATGCAAATGCAGCGCCAGATATAACCCCGCCGAGGGGACGGCGCGGCGGCGCGGCACGCGGCTCCCGGGGGGCACCGCTTCCCTCCCAGGGTGGCGAGGGGGGGGGCATCAGGCGTGACGTGAACCCGCTGCCCCCGCCGCACTGGTTGCAGCCACTGCCCCAGGCCCCTCGGTGGTGCCGGTGCCGGGCACGTGGCTGGGTGCAGGGAGCACCCAGAGGTGCCCCCTCCCCGTCCGCCCCAGGGGGAGGCGGAGAGGTGGCCCCCCTCTGCACCCCGCAGCTTTTGGGGGACACCTCGAACCCTGAGGAGGTGCCGGACGGGACTGTGTGGAGCAGCTTGACCCAGAATTGGGACAAAAAGGAGGTGGTGGTGGCTGTGGCGCCACTCTCCTTTGCCTCCTGGAGTCCCCCCGGGGGAGCCGGAGCGCGGCCGGGATGCTCGGGATGCAGCTCAGCGCCGGGCAGGGTTTGACGGGATTTTTCATGGGTTATGCAGCGTGTTTCGACACGATGGGGCAAACAAGTTCCTCTCTGCCCTATCATAATTACAGCGTATCAGACGATAAGGATCTCTCTGTCATAACACCAACTGAACTCTTGTATAAGACTGGTGCTTTAGAGGGGGGTTTGGGTCTGGGCACTGAGTTTTTTTTAGTGTCAAAACAGCCCGTATTCAGGGAGAAGCCAGGCCAGGGATGCACCAGGCTGTGGGATTCAAGGCCACAGGTCCCTGCTTCTGAGCCCCTTGGCTGGCACGGGGCTGTCGGTGCTGGAAAGGTTTCACCCCATCCTTCAGCGAGCAGCCTGCCTGCGCAACAGCGAGGGGCAAACACCTCCAGCTGCTTGCGTCTCACGGAGGCTAGGGAGGAAGTGAAGGTTGAAGAAAGGCAGGATGGATACTCCGACTGCCTTTTTTTCCTTTCCCTTTGTTGCAAGTGTGCCCAGCTTGTGGTAGGTGTCAGGAGAGCACAAGTTAAGTGCGAACACCAGGGCAGGGGCTAAGGAAGGGCTGCAGGAGGCTGGCGGGAGCCCCCGGTGTGTTTCTGTCTGTCTGGTGCCCCCCAGAAAGCCCGAGCCCACCGGCAGCTGGAGCAGCCGCACGTCCCAGGGCAGGTCCAGCCGCCCCGGGCCTGAGCACTGCCTTCCCTCCATGCTTTGTGGGGGCATCCCCCTGCGTTTTACAGGGTAAATCAATTTCCAGAGGAAGCAGCCAGGCAGGATGGACCCGAGGGGCACGTGCCCCTTCCCCACGCCACCGGGAGGAGACCTGTGTGCCTGCAGCACCCTTGGGCACGCCGGGCATCACCTGCAGAGTCTCGGGATCCCAGGCACAAACCCAGCCCCGAGTATTTTCCACGGCTGCAGCTCAGCCCCCAGCCCTGATGCGAGCTGCAGTGCTCCTTGCACTGCTGCCGAAGCCCAGTTTCGCTATTGCTGTGCTCAGCAGCGGCAGGGCGAGGAGGGCGCAGTTTCCTCCACGCGGCGAGGAGTGAGTCCCGAGGTCTGATCCTGCTGCCCACAGGCACACTCACGCAGCTCCTGGGGAATCCTGCGGGAAGGGACCCCCCCCCCCCTCTACCTGGGCAAACTTGAATTGTCCCCCCCCCACTCCCCGGATACTTGTCCTGCGCTGGCTTGGGGACACGAGGAGTGCACGCCCTGTGTCGGGGAAGGGCAGCTTTCCTCAGCCCGCATCTGTCCCCACTAACCAGCAGAGCGATGATGCCCCTTCTCAGCAGCTGGCGGAGCAGACCGCGTTCTCTCTGCACCTCGGAGCGTTTCGGCACTCCGCTGCAAAGCCAGCTGGCGCTGTGCTAACCACAGCCACCACGGTCAGCCTGGCAGCTCCACGCAGAGGCACCACAGCTATGCGCTGGGTGCAGGTTTCGTACAGCTCTTTGATTCGCAGATCCACAGGGCGACAGACTCCCCCTGGCACCCAGGAACTGCTCCTCTGGACCACCCCTGTTAATTTAACAAAATTCGGCATTTATGTTCTAGATCTGAGCACTGTTATTACCTCTGCTTTCACGGCTGTAAGGAATGAGCTTTGGCCAGCGGAGAGCACTGAAGCACAGGGCAGCAGCTCAGGTCCCTGTAACTATTGGGTACACGAGAGAATTTATCAAAGTTCAAAACATTTCCCTAAGGTTTTAAGCACCAAAGACTCAGTTCTTACTGCTAAAATCCAGTTTCCTGAGCCTCCTCCCTGCTGCCTGGTGGTTAGGAATAAGCTGTCAGCAAATTAAGAAACTAAGTGAGGCAGAAGAAACAGCTGCTGGAGCACGCTGCGAGAGACTGGTCCAAACAGAACTTGGTTTCACACCGAAATAACCAAACGAGGAGGGGAATTAATCAAGCTCACAACACAACAAAGTGTTTTTTTTTCCTGTTCTCGCGTGTCAGGTGATTTGCAAAGCCCTTCCTCTGCGCTCAGAGACTGAGCGGTGCTGGGCCGTGGAAGGGGGCTCCCTGCTGCTGGTGCCTGGCCCCGCTGCCCAGGCACAGGCTGGGCTTTGGCCCCGCTGCGGGGAGCCGCAGGGACACGCCTGGGAAGCGCTTAGCGAGCAACACACAGCAGATAAATGCATACAAATACTTATTTTTTAATAGATGACTGGGTTGAAATTCCACAATGTGCCATTGTTCAACAGCAAAGCTGTAACGAGGTTACCGCTCGTTAACTCCAGAGAGCCCAGGCTGAACCCAAACAAGTTCCCTCTCTTTAACACACCACGCTGCCCGAGTAGTGGTGGGAAAGCGGCGCCTGCTGGGCCTGCTGCTGCCACAAGCTCCGTCCTTCCCTTCAAACAACCTGGCAGCATCGCTCATGCCGAGCTTCTCGGAGGCTCCGTGGTCGATTGCTCACCTTGTCGGGGAAGCAGGGGGAGGTGGCAGAAGCTCTGCCTAGCGGTAAGTGAAGAGCAGGAGTAATCTGAAGAGTGTTTTCAAGGATTTGGTAGCGACGTGAGACAGAAACCGGTGGTGCTGCATGACATACATTCAGCAATCTGGGGAGCTTCCTGTGCAAACGACGAATTACGTTTTGCTATGTGTGACATTATTCATTTCTGCTGAACCGTGAGGAGCGTTTTCACCAGCCGCGGCGTACGTGCAGCAGTCGCCTCCCCCATGAAATGGCAGCACGAGGGATGGAGTTACGGAACAATTCACGCTGAAGTTGGACATTGGCCTAAGCCTTCCTAAGCCCCGGCCGCTGCCCAAACACCGTCCTCGGGTAATCGGGATAAGCTCTTTGTGAAACTGCAGCCTCGCTTGGTCTCCAGGATTGTCGTGCCATGACAAGGGGTGTTCACTGGGGGAAGAACCAATGTCCAGCGCTCACTGGTCCGTGCCTTCTGATGGGAATCTGGTTATTGGAAATGATCCTAAACCTATTTTATAGCCACGCACATAGCATCAAACAGGGTAGCAAAATCACTCTCCTTCCTTACCCCCAAAGATGAGCAGGGTCTAGCACTCCTACAGTAATTTAGATACCCACACACTCCGCAAGCAAACTAGTTTATCCTTCTTCAGACATAGCCTTACTGGGAAAAATGAACGTAATTTCCATTTTTGTACCTTAAAAATTAGGGAATGTCCTTGAGCTAATGTAAATGAGCGAGCCTAGGTCAAAGGCAGGAAGGAAATTCAGCATTTCTTGACCCTTCGCACCCACCCAGGTCTCTGTGCCCCAGCCTTCCCACGTGGAAAGGGATGGATCGCCATGGATACTGGCTGGCACAGCAACATCAGAAAAAGTACAAAAGCAACGTTGGTATCAAAACATATAATGGCTGCAAAGAGTCCATCAGAACACACCTAACCCTACATTATACAAAAATACTTTGTAAGGAATAAACATGCACTCAGCAAAACTGTTATCAAACTCATATCTCCAGCACAGTGACTAATAATACAGCTGCAGAGCAATGATTAGATTAAAAGAACTATTTTAAAAACCAGCTTCAAAGTAATTGTAAATATTCATTTTGCAAAACAGCACATTTCGCGCCGAGGGATATCCCCACGTAAAACCAGACAATGCGATTGAGCTGTCAGCTCCCACACGTTCGTGTATGCAGATTCTCACGGTAGCTGCTGCCGGGGCCGGGTGACTCCGGCCCCGAGCCCGGTGCCTTCCAGCAGCCAGGGCTGGCCAGGGCCGGCAGCACGGCCACAACTTTGGCCACCAGGGCCAGACAGGAACAAGGCGGGGGCAGAAGCCACAGCAGGGTTTCATCCTGGTTCTTGGCACCCATCAGACGGGAGGACTTTCCATCAGTGAAAATCAGGATTTCCCCCAGACCGTGCGGAGGAGCCAGCCGATGATCTCACTGGGTATCCCAAAAAGCACATATTGTTAAAAAAAACCCAGCCCCAAATAGGTCTTGTTTCTTATTTTGCTATCAGTGAGTAAGATGCATGTGGGGAGTGACTTCAAAGAAAGCGAACAGAAAAATGCAAGCGTGATGGGACCGTGTGCTCTTAAGATTTTGGGGGAAAAACCTTCAAAAATGAATTAACAACCCCTCCCAGATGCATGTTTTCCAGGTTACAGGGATTAGTTATTTGAAGACCATTGGGATTGCAAGAAAAAGCTGCTCCTATATGCTTCTACCTATACATCTGAACAAGCAGAGAAACTGGCAGTAGGGAATAAAAACTTTTCGCACTGTTAAAAGCATACAATATAAAAACAAATGCACATTACAAAATAAAAACACCTTAAACTGCTCTTAATTTTCACAAAAATAAAGTTCATATAAAAATTGGTCTCTGCTCCTGGTATTTATACAGTACCACTCACCACAGCAGCTAGACACAGATGCTACAGAACACTGAGTAATTTGTAAAAAATAAAAAAATAAGAAAAATAAAGGTGTCACCTCGCTCTGACACTCACTTAAAAACTGGCATAGAAAAATATTCAAGATGCTTCTTTATACTAATTAAAAACCAACCAAATGAGCCTCCCCTGAGATCTAGAAGAAAACCTTTGACCCTGGAAAATCAGTCCTTTTATTTGAGTACTACCCTGTGCTCTCCTCGTGCTATATGCGAGGAAAATTCATAACGGTCGTGGCTCCTGTACCCGCAGACGTTGCACTCGAAGGGGTCGCGGAATCCGTGGCAGCCCATGTGGATGGTGAACATCACATAGTCCAGAAAGAGGACGCGGCAGTGGTCACACCGGTAGACCCCAATGGCTTCCCCTTCCTTGTTGATGACCTTAAAGACATCACGCGGGCATATGGCAGGGGGCTTGATTATGTCGTAGGGCCTGGGGAAATCCTTCAGGGACTGGAGGCCGTTGCGGGCCTGGGCAGGGAGCTGGCTTTGATGGAAGGTGGGGTTCTGCCGCTCCTCGTGGTTGCTGTCAGTGTCTGTGGAGTCTTGGCCGCTGTTGTTTGGGGAAAGGCCTCGGTCGGAAGACAGGCTTTTGTCCCTGAGGTGGGCATGGCTCTTCTCGGCGTCCTGCGGGGTGCCGTTGGGCACGTCGGCGCGGGTCAGCGGTATGGGATACAGGCTGCTTATGACAGGGACCATCTCAGAAGTGGGGGCCGGCGGCGTCTGCACGAGAGGGCGCAGGGCTTCGGCCCCGAGGTAGGTGATGGCGTTGTTTATAGCCTGGTCCATCATGCGTCCCTGCATTATGTCGCTTTCCTTGTCATACATGAAACTTGAATTGTAATTGACATCAAAACTATGTCGCTTCTCACCTGCAAGAGAGGAGATGCGGTAAGTTACCAGGGAGGTTAGAGAAGCACTTAAGCTCTGTGATGCTCTTCCAAATGGCAGGAGTCTCTGGACAGCAAAGAGGAATGAAATATTGTCTGTGGAAAAGAGGCATTCATATACAAAAGCAGGTTTTTGTTTTTCTTTTTTTTTTTTTTTTTAAAAGACCAGGGTTGGAAGCACAAATCTAATAGAGGAGGTGGTGTAGATGGTTACTGAACAAATCATCAACAAATTTTTAAAATTATTCTGGGATTTAAGGGAAAGAATAGCAACAAGAAAAGTTTCCAGAGGTTAACTACTCTCATCTTTTTCTAGAAGAAAGGTAAGTAATCATTAATGAAAATACTCGCAAAAGAGCTAATTGATAATGCACCAAAATACTCCATTTTTGGTACCAAGACTGCAACCTCTCGTTCCTGGCTTGTCCCCTGAGAAGCACACTCCTCTCCGATAAAAACGGTGAAGACAAATGCCAGCTGAGATTTGATACAGTTTTCATTACTTTATCCCCACCTGATACAGTCTTTTACGTGTCCTTGTACCCTGCAATCAATTCCCCCCACTATCTCACGACAATTACAGCTTCCTCTGCGCCAGTTTTCTTTGAACTCTGTACAGGTCTTCAGACAGTCTAACAAGGGCAGCTCTGCGTGTGTGTACAGAACTGCACATTTAGGGTCACTTATATGGGGCTAGCAAAGGAGGAGCAAAACAAAATCCTCTCTGGGTGTGCTGGGCTTTGCAAGCTCTCGATTAGACAGAGTGGGAGGAGAGCTAAGAGCATGTCTGAATTTCTGCCCATGTCTTCCCAAAAAAGGGGTGAGGCATGGGAGGGTGGTGTGGGCAGCACACTGGCACTAGTTTTCTCTGTGCCAGGTGCAAGGAGGAAATAAAACTGCACCCCAAAAGAGCTAAAGTCACTTTTTCATGAATAGCTAGAAATAAGTAACTGAATTCTGTGGTTACATAAAACAAAATCGTTCATAGCTTTTAAGAAAAAGGACCAGACCAAATGTTTCACGTGTAAGTGACTTGCAACCATCAGATCCACTAAATCTTTTAGTTACGGTAACTGGAGTACTGCAGATGTTTATCAGTCACCTGTCAACACCATGACTCAATGTATATGAAACTCTTCAGGTTTCACTGCAGAGGCAGAAAACCAGGAGCTCACGTTTCTCGTATAAAACACTCAAAAAGGTTAGTGAACCACAAGAGTGTAACTGCTTCCAACCCTCAACAAAACTTGTGATCCATCTTTACACAGAAGGAAACAAAATGATATAGCACATCAGTGTGACTCATACAACCAGCTCCAAGCAAGTGAGAACTGTGAACAAATTTGAAATTAAAAAAAAAAAAAACGTAACAAAAGCAAAAATATACAGGACTCCCTATAAATCTGGGGCTAGGAGTCACTGACTTAAGATAGAAAAAACACAAGGTTTGATCCCTGAGGCTCTTACACTCTTGTTATTCCACTATCCTGGTAGCGTTTTAAAATCCCCCCCATAGCCTATTCGGGCTATATAAATTCCCAGTTATATCAAATGGAGCACAAATACTCAAATGCTCTTTTGGCAGACGGTAACGTCACGTTGCTGTGCACTTTCTGAAGGCCTCTACATGGCACGTGAGAAGGGGGCTCCCTGTCTCGGCAGGCACCCCACAGCAAACACACTTCGGTGCCTCAATAAGACGCCAACACTTAGAATGGATCTGCATGAAAGTGCCACAGAAAGCGCCAAGCATTTATCCAGAATAATCCGAAGTACAACAGGAACTTGCAAGCCTGAAGATGGGGGGACCCCTCTTGATTCACCACCTCCCCTCCGTTAAATAGAGCAAACCTGCCAGGGAACAGGACAAAAAGCAGGATCAGTGCTGTGGTCAGAAACAACAGCATTCAGGCCGGAGAAAGTTGGGATCAAAGATTCAGAAAAAGGGAAAGGAGCATGTGGTGACTGGGGGATGAGCAAGACAGACTCTGCCTACAGCTGTTGATGTTTTATTCTTGTAGCTGGCAGGACAATTTAATAATTATTCTGAGTTAAGTTGCTACCTGTACCACAGGAAGTGCCACAAAATTACTGCAAAATACTAAATTAAAAATTAAATGTACAGGGTTCTCTATTATTCACTTAGAAACCAGCCACCAGTTAGCTGAACATCTTTCCTCTTTTTTTTTCTTGTCTCAGTGCAATGCAAAAGCTTTCCCCTTCAAAATTCACACATGAGCCATAGCGTATGACACGTTCTCATGTGCTGCTCAGTGATGCTTCACTTGCTCTAAAATGTACATCAATTTTTATTTTTGCAGTCTGATGAGGTGTGGACACTGGAAACAGGGAGTGAACCTGTTTCCTGTCGCTGTGCTAACCAAAGCAGAAAATTTCTCATTAGACTTTGCACACTGGGGGATACTGGTGTTTGCTAACGTGTCAGAACAGCACTTTTAGCACTATGAGAAATTTATTTTTACTACTGGTCTCAGGGAAAACTTGTTTCTAAAAAGGGCAAAATAGAAGTCCACAGGCCAGATGCTCAGCTGGTGAAAACCAGCAGAAATGCACTGACTGCACCAGTTACTTTGACTTGGATCAACTTCAGATACAGCCCCATAAGTGTTTGATACAGCATAGATATCTATTCTGCTGGACTTTTCTTTCTTTTTTTTTCTATTTTTTTTTTTTAGTATCTGTTCATTAATCAAACCAGGAAGTGCAAAAAGCCAGGCTTTGTACATTTGGTCCACATACATGCAAAACAGAAAACCACAGCAAAATAAGAAATGTAAAATGAAAAACTTCCGTTCGAATCCTTGCTCCCTAATAACTCATGGAAAGGCTGAGGACAAAATCTTTGCAGAAGCCTTTGAAGAAGGGCCTGGCGCAGGGGTTAAGAATCAAGTGCATGGTCTGTTGATCTGTGTCCTTATTTGAGACTTATACTTGTGCACAAGGTAGCTACCAGAGATGAAAAAAATAAAAATAAATGAATAAACAGAGTGGACAGGACTCCTCCTGCTTGTATGAATCTCTGCAGAGACCTCAAATAATAATAAAGTTGGTTTTTTACCCACTCAATAGCCTTCATTCACAGAAATGAGCCAAACAAAGATGCCTTGTTAGTATACATCTCTATCCCTTCTTCCTGACAAAATGAAAAATCAGCACCCGTTCCGAGAACGCCATTTCCCAAGAAATCACAAAGCTGTCCTGGCAGATTCGCACTCCTACACACGCAGTTCAGAAAGTCACAGAAGTCAAACCAAGGTCGGACAGGCTGCTCTTGCAAACACCCTTCCCAGGGATAAAAGGGACCGGGTGAGTCATTTTTTCACACATTACCTAACAAGAACATGCCAATCATAGGGGTTGTAGAAAAACAGTGAGTTCCCGAAATCTGTTATCTGCAGACTGCATTGCTGAGGACAATCCCAAATCAAAAAAGGATCTGTTCCATACGAGTATGGTAAAACAAATCAGACACCGTACTTATGCTCAACTCTGAGCACAGGCTGAGTGGTTGCGTCCTGCAGCAGAGGTGTTCAATAAAACACGCAAAGATCAAACTGATAGCCATTGTAAAACATGACAGCGTGAAGCTGAACTCGGTACCAAAAAAAAGGAAGCTGAAGATTTTCAAAAACACTTGCATTAGTATTACTTTTTGAATCACAACATACATGCAAGGTCCAAGTTACACAGTCGACAGTTTCAGTATTAGGTACCCGAAGGTACTCAGCCAGAGTAGCTGTGTTGCTTACTCCTCTATTAAAAGGTGACCTTTTAATTTAAAACCTTTCAAAAAAAAAGATGTCTAAATAAACGTTACCAGTTTTAGCAGATGGAGAAAGCCCAGCCAAATCTAAAAAATTTAGCCCACCAAATCTAGCAAGGATTACCACCAAAGTTACCTGCAGGAATTGCTTGCACGTACACACGGGTTTAGCAGCACACCTTTCCCTAGGCTGGGACCTCAGCCCCGGACACCCGAGACATCCTCACACCCTCTGACCGTGGGTCCCCCGGGCAGGGACTGATCCCTGCCCGCACTGCCCCATGCCCCCCCTCCCCGCTCACGTGCGCCAGCATCAGCCACAGGGCCCTGCTCACAGGGGGAATTTTAGGGTGCAAGAAGAACACCCAGCACGGTGTGCACCCGTACGGGGTGCTACAAACCAGACGTTATTAGCAGCTGTATAAGCATGAGCACTAAGTCAGGTCTCCACTCAGGGACACGAGAATTGCATTTTACTTTGTTAAAAGGCGAGTTGATGGAATGAGACCAGCCAAGAGGATCAGGCGCTCACTGAGACACAGAACCTGCCAAACTCGTACTCTAGATCCCCAGTATGCAAAATTCTGATCATATACAATTGAATGCAAAGAAAATGCTATGGAAACATCTTGCAGCTTAAGTTACCACAAGAAAGGATCTGATATTTTTTTAAAATCATATTCAAATTCAGCAGATGACTAACAGCAATCCAATACTTTTCTGTCTTTAGGCCTTATTCCACACACGCATCCTGCAAGTAGCTTCAGCTCCTGCTTACTAGAACAGGCATTCAGCTCTCAACAGCATTACACGCTCCTGTTCTCCTGTAAAGAACCCAGCAAATGCATAGGTACAGAAAACAACACACAGAAGCTCATAAGAAATATTTCTAAATTGGCTACAAAAGAGATACAAAGCACAGTAGCAGATTAAAACCCATTCTCAAGCATCTAACAGAACACATTCCTTTAATCAAAAATCTACAAGTAACTAAAACATCAGAAAATCAAAGTTACTTTATTCATATTCTCTTGAATTAGATTGCAAGCTTAAAAAGGACTTTTAAAATAAGCAGAGGCATTGTAATATAAGCTACCAACTTTTGCAGATTTAACTGTTGCACATGAAAAGGTTTTTTGTTCTTACCAATAAATTTCTGAGGCATTGAGCTTTTTCGCTTTGCCACGTTGCTTGCTAGCCTGTCCAGCACAAGGGCTCTTTCACTCCCCATCTCTGCCTTGATGTGCCTTGCCTCCACGTTTGCTAGTTTGGAAATGTGAAAAGAACAAAAAAAAAAAAGTAGGTGAAAATGAAAAAAAAATCAGAAAAAAAAAAAAGGAAGAAATGAATGGTCTAATCTCCGGAGTTTGCCACACTAACTGGAAGGAAACAGTTTGGAGATCTGATGTAAACTTGTTTTGTTGCTTTTTCTGTCGTTCTTGCTCTCTGCGTCTTGGGCATCAGCTGCGGTCAGTGGAAGCAAGCACAGAAACAGACACCGATCTTGCAGTCCTGAGCTCATGCAGGGAGATCACAAACCATACAAAACCAATACCTTCATTAGCAAAAGGAAGTGCAAAACAAACAGGCTGGACGGGTTGGTTACAAAATGTAGATGGAGACAGAACCTCTGTTAGCCTTTCTTTTTGATTCTGAGTAAGAACCGTGACACCTGCAGAGCGTCCTGTCCTAGTGCTCCAAAACGTCAGTACAGGACCTCCAGTCCCCTGGCTGCACTGCTTTAGGTATCAGTCATACAGAGATGTCTTCTCAACTAATCACTAAAAACTTGTATAAAATACTTCAGTGTTCCAATAAAATAATATAACCTTTCAATATTCACTTATAACTTTTTTTTTTTCCCCCCCCCCCCAAATGTCAGCATCACTTGATCTTTTTTCTAGCAGCTAAAGCTAATTGAGAACCTTTGCTCTTTGGCACCCTTACAAGCATTAGGTATTTTAAAGCCCATTCAAACCTTCACAATTTCTAATTTTAGGAAAAGTGCACGTGCCCTAGGAGCGCTCCCTTGAGACTGGGCCACTGTTTTAAGGATCCTACTGTTTTCCAGAGCTCTCCTCCTAGCTGTGTTTGCCAGTGCCCATCAGTTTCACGGAAATAGCTGCTTGCTCTCGACCTGATGGAGGCTGCACGGGTTTTGAGCTGGATCAGCCACGCCGAGGAGGACTGCCACCTCATATCGCTACTGCCAGACTAATAATGAATATAGCTGCCGTGGCTTCCCCCCACAAGCCCTGCAGCTCGCCTCAAGAACAAGTATCAGTAGTGGTACTTCATATTAAAGCTGCACTAAGAGGTGCAGCAATGGGGACCGCTGGGGTGACAACCAGACACGTTTTAAGAGACTGCCCATGCCTTTGAGAGTTTGATATCTAAATAGAGGCAAACGAGGATGAGGAAGGGTCATCGATTTTCCCAAGGTAGTATGAAAGGTCGGGTCTCATGGTGGTAGAATCCTGGTTGTTTTTATGGTACTGGTGCACCCAGATACCTTAAATATATATATATATATATATATGCATATATATATATATATATATGTATGCATATATATATACACGTAATATAATCTACATAAGAGACAAATAATGCCAGAGGAAAATAATGTAAACGTTTTGGTGTCACTTCAGTCCTGCTAAGTGCAGTCATATTAAGTATTGGACTTAAAATACAGTTTTCTAAGTACAAGTGATAAAACTGCAATATCATCCTTCCATAGCTTAGTGTGCAGCGTTTCCCTATAAATTTTAAAGTCACTCCTTACTTGTTTATTGTGACTGTTACTGATATCAGATGAGTTTCAGTCAGCACAAACCATGACTCACCAAACCTCAGCAGAACTATTTGTTAATGTTTGTACAGCACTTTGCAAATGTAAAGTGCTTCATAAATACTCCATGCCACATGAACTAACTACAAATATGACTCAGGATGGTTGGGATAATAGGGCTCAACGCAGCACTACGTTAAGCCTGTTTCACCAGGCTGTAACCCTATTATATACATGATGGCCAGACTCACAGACAGCATGCATACAAAATGCGTTAATGATAGTAACATGTTGCTTTTCTCGTCTGATTTTTATTCCAAATTACTCTAATGTGTTTAGTAACTCACATAAATACATAAAGAAGGCAATCTCAAAGTTCATTTTAGGCTAAAATGCAACTGCTCCCAGCCTGAAACACCAAGCCACTACCTACCCATGTACACGGAACTAGACAAAACATCAAATTAAGCTGAAACTGTAAGGGAAAGTTAGGTAGGCAGACCATAGTCATCCGCTTTGGATTTTGGCCAGAAACCCAAGTAAACTTTTAAGAATAATGTCACAGTATTTTTAATTTCAGGACTCATGTTCCAAAAACTGGAATATCCCTTCTGAACACTTCAGATTATCTTTAGATAACTGCACTTCAAGGGTTGAACTATCCTCAACCCAGTAAGATTGTAAGTAGTTAATAGGTTGTGTTTTTTTTAAAGAAATTCCACAACTACCCTGAGCAAGATAATGATAACATCATGTATTCAAAACCTTATATTGTAAACAAAAAAGAAAAATACAAAAAGAGCACCATTCATCATGCCATAACAGCAGCTTCCTAGTCCTTGCCAAGTCTTCATTTGTTTTTCTTGTTTTCTTCTAGTTCCTCTTTTTCCTCAATCTTTAACTTTATGAGTTGTTGCACTATCAAAGCTTAAATTTCACATTTTCAGAATCTTTTTCTGTCTCTTCTGACAGAACTCAAAGAGCAAAGTTTCTGGGAGCCCCCTCAGCCAGGGAACACACTGGAAGCTACATGTAGCGTATCAGTGCCTGCTTGTCTTTTCAATGTTATTTATGCGCCATCAAGGGAACTTCATTAAATTAGTGTCAAAAGGGCAGACAAGCAGCTTCCTGCAGAGGTAACAATAGTCTTTACTCAGACGAGATTGCTGAAGAGACAGTAACTACTGACCTACATAATATGTTCTGGGACATCTGTAAGCATCAATTTTCCAGCCTGACGCCTGTCTGCCATTTTATTTTAAAGCTGAGGGTTTTTCTTTCACCGTTAAGATTTTCTACTCCTCGCCAATGGCCATTTTTTTCTTAAAGAAATAAATAACCTCTTTTTATGGGCCATAAAAGGCCTTGACAATGCGTCCATAATACAGCCCTGGGGGAAACAGACTCTGCTCCCATTGAGGCATAGGTAGCTCCACAGGTTCTCTCCCTTCTCAAAGGCTGACTTAATAATCTCACCCCTCTCTTTCTCCTGGGTCACTTACTAAACAATCCAAGAATAATATTTAGCATTTAGGAAACATTTTCTCTCTCTCAAAATTCTCCAAAGTCTTCTCAAACAAAGAGAGAAATAATCACACCCTGGTTCCCTCCTCAATTACCTTACCCACTGATGATTCCACTGTGCATTGTGACATTAATTTGAAGAACTAATTATCCAACTATAACATGTATCTAAAAATAAATTTCAGGCTGGACTGACAGAAACGATCGAGCACTTTGCTCAAAGTTAGACTAAGAACTGGATAGTCATAAAGCAAATCCACACTTCCAAAGCACTTGGCCCATTGTGATCCTGACATGCCCTGCGAGCTAAATACTTCTGATGGTTCAACAGAACAGCCAGAAAACAACAAAAAGGCTAAGGGTGCTGAAAGAAATCCTGCAGACCGATTAAATCCCCACTCCAGATGCAGGGCAGCATCTCCTGCTTCCCAACAGCTGCAGCGGCTGCAGGTGCCCTCCGCTCACCCCCTGAGCTCTCGGCACTGCTCGAGAGCTGCTGCCCGCCTTGGGAGCCTGCACGTTTATAAAAACACTTTCATAAGAATTTTCTGGGGTGTAAATGTAACTTATCCATTACAGAGGAGTGCTTGTGTTTTGTTGTAATCCCCAGCCAGCAGTGCTGCTTGCCCTAACGCCCCGCTGTGTATGTGCAGGGTGCAGGCACTTCTCTTCCAGCCCAGAACACGAATGCGCCATCACTCAGCCTGAGCTGAACTGTTTCCATAGTGTGGTTTCTCTCACACCGTAAATGTGAGCATAATTTTTAGAACATGCGGGCATTGTTAACAAAACCCTAAAGTACAAAGCGGAGCTCAAATTAGAGGCATTGCTTCCTGTAGCATCTCTATGTGGTCACTAAATAATGGAGAGTGGAACAGAGGTGGGTTATTGTGCAATGAGAACAACGCGACCAGAGATCGCTATCAGGGACTGAGCAACACTCTAACAATATTGTTACATAAAACTTTTCTTTCTCAAATATTTCCACACTGCTAGGTTTGGAACTTGCAAACCTCAATTTAAAAAGCAACTAGAAGGGTAACTACAGTCCTGATGCTGTTTAATGCTTTAAATAAGGGTATGGATGATGGCACACTGAGCACACTTGCACCTAACGATGGCTCCATGCGAGAAGGTTGCAAGGACTTCAGAAAAGAGGGCCAAAATGCAAAATGATGCAGGGAAGTAGGAAAATAGTCAGAAATCCTAAAACAATGTTCACTAAAAACAAGAGCAAAGTACTACACTTCAGGGGAAAAAAAAAAAAAGCAACAAATTAAATGCACTAAATGACCTCCCGAGGTCCTTTCCAGCCTTCCCTCCCCCTGATTCTGTGATCTAATATATTGCTGATACCAGAAAATTGAATGGAAATACCTCAGCAAGATTGGAGTTCCTGTTTTTCATAAAACTTACTACACTACTAAAAACACCGCAATATTTTTTTAAAGAGTGAAGGTCTTAAAGGCATCGAGTACAGCCATATCATGTCATACTGGAAATTTACATTTCCTCTGTGGCCAATTTAAAGCGCACCGTACTGCTTTAGTAAGTACTATATTGCAGATTCTGGATAACTGAAATGTTGCTATTCTGAAACAAATATAAACGATGAGAATTATTTAAAAGCAGAAATCTATAGTAGGTATCATGTTTTCCATTTTCACATGGTGGACATCTCAAAGTGATTGCCATCATGAGAGCACGTACTGTAACATAAAACCACAGTTACAATATGTATGGGTTCTCATGAAAATCAAAACTTGCTGACACTCACACAACCATTTACTTTTACTAATTCTCTAAAAAAACATGTCACTTGCTGAAAAGAAGGTACTCCATGAAACGCTACTAAATCATTGTTTCTTTTTGGCGGTTTTTGGGGGGGGGCATGTGTCACAGCCTGACCGCCAGCCTACTCTGTCCCGGATGAAGATTCTTGTGCACACAAAGTTATCATCACATATCAATGGGTACTCACACTGGGTTTGGGGCCTGGCTTGTGATGATGGCAACATAATTTTTGCTTGATAATCGCATCACCAAACACAATTTTTTTTAATCTTATTAAATGGTCTTTGTTAACATTGTCATCTCTCTAAATGCAATTTTACACTTTATTTTTCTTCTCTGAAAACTCAGCTTAATGTTTTCCCTGAAAAGAAAATTCTGTTTGAAAGTCACAACCCAAACTAGGAATCTTGATGCTTTAAAGGTTGGTTGTTTTTTTGGGGGGTGGTTGGTTTGGGTGGGTTTTTTTGTTTGTTTGTTTTGTTTTGTTTTAAGGCTGGATAGTAAAAAAATGGGAACCTAAATTCCGAAACCATAGCCTTAACTCTGCTGTGAATCAGCTGTACAATCTTTTGGGAACTCAAAACCATTCCTTGCCTCTGTGACTGCGGAAAGTAATTCTTTCCTGACATACTGGTATATTGTGAAACTTAAAATCGCACAAGTTCATTTTCAGATTGGAAATATTCAGGTGAATAAGGCTCAAAGATTACGGCAGTTATTTTTCATCAAAATATTTTCAGAACTGTAGCACTGAAACTGTGAAAAGGGAAATTTAAAAAAAAAAAAAAAGCGTTTGATACATTTCACCTTCATCCTTTTTCAAAGACAGCCCTATAGTTAAGGAAGTCCTTTACCCCTCCCTACTTTGCAGGCTGATCTGTCAGCGACCTGCAGGACGTCACCCCATTTCCATGCCCTGGGATCACGCCACTAACGCTTCTGCAAATTCTAACTAATTCTGACCAACAGCCCTTCCTTTTCTTTAGAATAAGGATCAAACAGAGCCACGTGAACAACTGCTGTCAACAACTACAAGTGTCAACTCATCCAGTACAATAAGCAACATAATGGCATTAATGTAGGAATAATTTAACATACTGTGAGTGTCACCTACAGAAATGCTGCGTAGAAGGTACTTCAGATGTTTTATTCAAAGTAACTGTGAAATAAAAAAGTGATTAAAATAAAAGCATTCTTTAACTAGATGCCTGAGGGATGCATTAAACCAGACCCTTTTATAAGATGTTACAGCCCCTCAGGTTACTGAAAATGATTGTAGTAAAAACTATTCTCAGGCTGTGAATTAACAGCTTACCAGATGCCCTTTTTAAGCACTGTAATGTACAAAAAAAAAAAAAAGGGGGGGGGGGCACTGTAACGTTATAAACTCACCAGCTTCACACATGCCAGCGTTCTGCAGGTAGGTACGGCACCGCTCCTTGTGCTCCTCCAGTGAGCTCCTCTGCTTGTAGCTCCTGCCGCAGAACTCACACTTGTACGGCTTCTCCACTAGAAAAATCAGAGAGCACTATGAAATAACCACAGGGGACCACTAAAACACACTCCCCCTGACATTCCAGTGTACGGTTACTGATAACGCAATACTCAGCTCATGGAGAATGCTTTAAATTGCTGTTAAGCTGATGGGCGATGTCATTATGACAAAATCAGGGTTATATGAGGGTGAAGCCCACCAGACACCCAGAGGACTTGCACAGCCCTCCTTGCCCCCCCCAGCTCAGTGCCAGAAAAGAGACCTCACAGTCAGACACGGCCCTCGGGGGCCCAGAGCCCTGTGCTCTTGGCACAGCTTCCCTTGGGAAGCCCAGAAGTGCCATGACTGGGACCACAACTGTCCTAACTGTCCGATTTCGGTCCCGGCTGCACAGACATTTTTAAGGATTTCATGAATTTCAAGTTAAGCCAAACACATTTGTGAGGTTTACTTCATTTCCAAAGGCATTTATCGTACAGCAAATTATGCTCCTAATTCATTTAAGCAGAAACAAGCCTGTTTGAAACTCAAGATAACCATGCAGCCTTTCCCAGTGCGTCATACAAGACTGGAGGCACTCCCTGAATTATTTCATTCCTGCTTCACCAACAGACATTCCCTAACACACTTGGGCACAACGTCATCGCGAATGCAAGTAGCCTTGCATCATGTACTGTGCAAAAAGGCCATACTCCCTAATGGTAATGCAACTGTTCGCTCGTTCGTATGATTCACTTAAGGAGATTTTCCTTATGCTGCTTAATAAGCCAGCTCTTAAAAAATTCAGTCACAATAACCCCCCCATGTGTCTGAAGCATGATGTGTTGGGGGGGACAGTCATGATCAAATCAGAATCTCATTTCCTCATGTCAGGTAATCCCATTTTTAACTTTGATTCTTTGTGAGGTTTATTTTATTCCTGTAAAGTGCAGTGCAGAAATAATATTTATAATTTAGAATACCCCGATATGACACAGGATATACACAAATCAAAGAGCAACCACGACCTGGCTCCTAAAGAACTGGAGGAATTAAGGTTAATCAGTTTATACCTGGCTTGTTATTCAAGTCACCTCAGCCCTGTGCCTCCATTTCTCCCATCTGTAAAATGGATGCAATACCCTACCGGTCTTGAGAAATACCGCTGGCATTTGTTCAGCACGTTAAGACATTCAGATGAAAGGCACTACACAACAGCGAGGTGTTAACTGGCAGTAACCTTCTCTTTGATTATGCTCCAAATTATTTGAACGGCTCGGGATGGGAATGGAAGAAAACCCCAGCAAAACATTTTCTCACTGCTCCTCAGGTTCTGAGCTTGCCGGATTAGCTAGCTTCGCTCATTTGAAAACAGCAGGGAGTCATTTTGCTCAGAGGCTGCTCACTCCTCACCGCACACAGCTGTGACGGAGGGATTCCCCTGCCCTGTCCCCACCTGATGATGCTGAGCCCATTCCCCAGACGGCTCCACCAGCACAGCCAAGGGGTCTCTGCCCTTCGGCGATGCTTCAGAGCTAAGCGGGCTGAGCAGACCTCGCTGCCTGCTCTGCTTTCCACGCCTTGTGTCCCAGTGACACACATCTGAAACACGTGAAGTGCCTTTGAAGCCACTTACCAGAATGTGTCCTTAAGTGACCTGTTAGCGCATCCCTCCTTTGGCAGGCATAACTGCAAAGATGACATTTAAAAGGTTTTTCCCCTGTATGTAGTTTAATGTGGCGGAGGAGGTTTCCCTTCTGAGTAAAGGAAGCTCCGCACTGATTACACTGGAATGGCCGTTCACCTTAAAATGACATACAAAAAAGGACATTTAATGGTTATGTGGGTATCACGCTATCCTCATACCCTTTCCTTTTTGGAAGAGGAAAGAATGAGATACTTGATCACTTTTTGTCTACAGAAACACACACAGCCCTTCCATTGACTTCAGTGGGAGTTACGTGCAGCTCTGGTGTCAGAGCTTCTTGCAATATATGTATGACTATGGAAAACAACGTACAGACTTTCCCATGGAAATAAGTGTTCTGGAGGAGGCTGATTCCAACAAGCTAGCAGTTTTTAGAAAAAGAAGTCTTATCTTACTGCAGGTCAAAACCTAAGACGCTCGTTGGTTTGTTGCCAAAGTAAAGCACAAAGAGAAATACAGCACACAGACTGGAAATGGCAGCACAAAACCAATCTAACTTGTGTTTTGTGGCTGACATGATTAAACAACATAGTGCCTTTCATCCAAAATTCTTAAAATGCTTCACAAATATGCTTTTATTAATACCGAATCCCGATAGGAAGAAAGGTGGGTGAAGTGAGGCACAGAAAAGTGAGTAACTTGCCAGAGATCACATGCGGAGTCAGGGACAGAACAAGGAAATCCCAATTTTGGTAACCTTTTTTAAAAATAGTAGCCTACATTAGAAATTGCTTTCCTGTCAGTATTTAGCTCTTGCAAGAATAATATAGGGATATTTACCAGTGTGGCTACGCTTATGAACCATCAAGACATTGAGGCTAATGCAGGCTAATCCACAGATATCACAATTCATTTTTCCACTAGCTGGCCTGATGTTGTCATATGAACCAGAATGTCTTTCCAGTTTAATGCTTTCATATTCGTTATATTCTCTGGGATAGGTGTAAGGTATTTCAGATTCTTCTGGGTTTTCCATAGGCTCTGAATTTAAAGCACTCTCCTCTCTGTCACTGTATTCACCTTTCACTTTAACATCATCTGCAGGTAAAACAAAGCACAAAAGTGAAGAAAATGATCATTTCAGATACCATGAAGTATCTTAAAAAAATCACCAAAAATTACATAAAATTACATCAATAATTTCCTTACAGTTTTACGGAAACTCACAAAGATAAAGAAATGCAGTTAAGACGTGAATCTTCATAGGTCATGTACGCTTAGTGATGCTCACAATGAGATAACCTTTAAAAATATTGACCTATTTGTTATTACCTTTGACGGATAATTTCCTTCTGCAGATTACAAAAATATAATACAGGACAAACTTCTGTTCTTGCGATTACAGGGTACTATTCAGAATACCAAATAAAGTACTTATTTCTACAACTGACAATTAGCCTATAGAAATGAGGGCCACAGGATGTTCCTGTGAATTGGAAATACAGAAAGACATGTTAAAAGGGATACTTGTATCTTCCTGTGCAACTTTCAAGCATGCCTAAAAAAAGTCTGATCCAGTTAAGACCTCCAGTGTTCCCATGGTAAAGATTCTCATCAATTAATCCTAATCAATAATCCTAATCTTCACTTGCAATTGCAATTTTTATCAAAAGATCTCAAATGTTTCGAGAAGCATTCGATAATCTTGATACCTGTATTGAAGACTGCTGTATGAGTAAAACCAGTAAAGGTAGTAAAGATCGACTGATAAATAAATATATCACAGGAATGTTACAAGATTTGTCCAAAGTCACATTGCAAGCACATAGCAAAGACCACAAAGACTCTTGAAGACCGACATCCACAGCCTTGAGTAGGTTCCTTAACCTGCTGCTGTGTCCAGAGAAAACTCTCAAAGGCATCACCTCACATTAATGCAACTTTACGACAAGAGAAGAATGGAACTAGTAGCTAATAATTTACTAACAATAACGTTCCCATGAAAAAATATCAGCAAATGGCTCGCACTACATAAACTGCTAATGATTCCTAACTGTTGCTGAATTTCTTTTCTGCTATTAACTCCAGCATTACCAGCACACCCATTAAAATCCACACTAATTGATGGGGCAGCCCTTTTTTCTGCTTGAAGTGGACTTTTCTATCTAGATAGGAGCTGGGTTATGGCTGAAACTTGAGTTATGCCTCAAGCTACTAAGTGAAGAAAAGCATTAAGAGATAAAATATATTGTTTCCTGTTTGAAAGTATTGTTCTCATGGGCACCTGCTCCTCTCTCAGACTGAGGGTTAGACAGTTAAATATGGCATTTAATCACTTGTCCTTTCTCCAAAGTACAGAACATGGACTGCTGAATATGTATTAGCTCCGGTTCTGAGTAATAAACCACATCAAATGCCGAGAACAAACAATGGGTGACAGCGAAAATGAGGTGGCAACATAAAAGCAAGCACTGAAAAATAAAAATCTGGCAGCCAATACTTTCACGAAATCAAAATTTTCAACTATATTTTGGTGATAACATCGCTCCTCCAGCCTTGATGCTTGCACTAAGCTCAGCCAATATATCTTACTTTGGGCTAAGTGGATGGAGGTGGGAGAAACAGGTGGGTGATCATTGCTTCATCCCATGCAAGATTCCACAGAAGGGTGGAAAACTCCGGGAGATTCCTTTTAGCGCCCTCCCCAGACGGTGACAACCACAGGAGGAATTTTTTCCCCATATCGTGTGTTTTCATCCCCTTGTCCTAGACGTTTTTTGAAGTTCTGCGTTGGGACTGACTGCCCCAGCCCCTGGAGGGCTCACACAGGTTTGGGCGTTTGTTCCGAGGCTCCCATGGAGGCTTCACCTCCCAGTATGCCACGTCCCGCTGCACCTGCTGCCCTGTTTCATGTCCTGAGTCCCCCTTTCCAGTCAAATGGGGCTTCCTCTGCTGTCAAATTCATGCCTCAGGTGGGAGGGTCCCACTGTCTCAGAATTAGTTTAAGCATCCACTTCCATCACTCCAAGGAAAATCTATTGCTGGTTGCTGAAAGCAGCTTTCAACAGAATCGCTTTTCCAAAGAAATGAGTTGTTCACCCCCATCTCCGCCCCCCAGAAGGAGACAGCTCCAAAATAATTTGCTACATCCTGCGCAGAATGGTAAAAGGAAGCGCACGCTGCAGCTGCACCTTGGTGGTGCTTTCAGACACAATTTCAATTCCCACTTTCTATTTAACGTCTCACCTTTCGTCTGCATTAAATGCGATGGCTTAGCAGTGGAGGACTAGCTGTAACCTCCTATTAAGCAGACTTCTCTACCGTTTTCTACCGTTTCTCACCACAAGTTCACAGCTCACAACTTTTCACTCTTGTACCGAGTTACATCCCTGCTCACGACGCATGAGCGCTACGATCCCCATGGCAAGCACTTGCTGACTGCCACACACTGGGCATCCTATGGTTCCGCTGCGGAAAATAATTGCCTCTGCATTTTCCATACTGCATGTTGGCTGCTTGCAACGCATTTGTTGTCTTACAGTAACAGGGAAGGATGCACCTGAGCCCTTACCAAGGCTTTTCCACCGCTGCCTCCCCCAGCGAGCAGTGCTGCCGCTCCAGCTGTCAGCGATATCCCACCAAAGCTCGGGCGCGTTTCAGTTTGCATGTAGGCGTTTAAAGAACCTCAACGGAAAAATTCACCTTCTGGTGACTGAGAGCAGACAGCAGAAGCCACTAAGGAAGATGGTTTTTTAAAAAATCAAGCAAGTGTTAGAAGTGTTGGAATTTTTCTATCCTAAGAGCACCTAGCCATGCAGAAGAAAACCGGTGCAAAGCAGCCCAAGGAAAAGATGGGTGAGTTCGGGTCAGCCTAAAATTAGCCAAGTGGTTGCAGAGGTCTGAAGCAAGCAAATTCCTTTTCCAGCCCTGACTGTTGCTCTGCATGCTGGCAGGCAGAGGCAATTGTGTGAGATAGGAGACTGGCAGGGTTGTGAAAAGGTTTGGGTCTGTCACTTAAAGATCGTATCAACATATTTGAATGAAATGAGGGAGTTTCCAGGTTGGTCCTCCTTAAGCAAGAGGAAGGCAGCTGTAACATCAAGCAGAAAAGGGATAATAAGTGAAGAAAAACACAAGTACCCTTAACAATCCTAACAAACTTCCCCAGGTTGAAAAAAGCAGTGATATTATCTCTTCTATGCTTGGGAAAGTAAAGAAGTTGTAAGAGGAAAAATCATTTGTGGTGTCCAACACAGGTAACTATTTTTCTTGAGGCAGTTCATGAAGGTAATACATACTGCAGAAAAAAAAAAAAGAAAAAAAAAAAGAAGTTGTAGATTTTACACAACAAAGTACCAGGGTGATGCGTTAAGGCTGATGCACATGGTTTCATTTCCTGGGGAGATGATTACAAGATGAAAGACATACTCCAGAGTAATATTTTTGTTTCACCTGAAACACTGTAAAAACAATGGGTTCTGGAAAAAATCCAAAATAAAGCTGTGGTGGCAACTTCAGACTGAGTCACCACATGAGCAGTGCTTGTATACTTTCTATAAAACGCAAGAATAAAAAAGTCAGTAACTGCAAACAATTAAGACAAGCTAGAGTGTTATCTTAGCTGTTCTAAGAGGGAGTCTCTGAAGGACATCCCCCCTCCTCACCAACCCCCCCCCCATATTTAATCCAAGACTTTGGCATCAAATACAAAGAAAAAAAATGTGAGTTTTGTACCGTTGTTAAGCAAAGTTTGCCAGAAGTGTTATGAAAAACACAAAGAATAAAAACCAGAAGCTATTAAAGACAACAGCACAAAAGGGTGATGTTGCTCAAGTGTTTTACAAGGAGTGGGGTCATAATCATGAAATCCTCAGCACATGCAAAAAGTCAACTGGATAACAAAGAAACTTAATCATCTTAATGTGGCATTTTAATGATGCTGCTGATTTGCTATGCCAATTCAGAGATAATGAGCCCCTAATGCTACAGATGTTCAGCCAGACTAAAGGAAAAAAATGAAAAAAAGAAAAGCTTTTCTTGTATGCCATTTCCTAACTATCCAATTAAACAAATTGTGAAAGCATATAAATAGTTTACCAGGTTTTGACAGCTGTTAATAGGATTCAGATGCTGAAGAACAAGAAGGGTGTCTATATGCACATGTACTGAAGGATTCTTGTGACTACCTGGATTTGACAGGTATTAACCAATGATTCATCACTGTTATCTCCACAAATCGTCCCCAGAAATAGCAGTACAAAACCCAAATGTACACATACTAGAGTCTGTCCCCTCCCAGAACGTGAGATTCCTTTACCTAAAGCAGCTTGAAGCACAACAGCCATACACTGTGAAACTGAAAAGGTCAGTGGAGTTTCCAAAGTAAAGTCAGAATCCTGCAAATTTACGAAAAACACCTCTACAATGGAATTAACACAACGTGGGGGAAGATATGTTATCAAGAAATCGAAAAAAACATATTCCTTAATGACTATAAAGAGAGGTTTGCAGTACATCCAATCAAAATTATAAGCTGAACATCAATGCTATACCTAAGTATTTTTTCGTCCTTAAATTATACATTACATACACACTGAAAATGTGGGGACTGTGAGCAATGGGGAGTTATAAAACTTAATAGGAACATCAGACCATTACTTTTTTTAATAGAAGCAACACAGTCAGAGGCAAAGCATCTTTCCTCCATGCTTTTCTGATACCATTGCAGACATCAGCTCTAGGGACCAGAAAGGAGCTCAAGGCTTTGGGGCCCAACCTGGCTCTGCTGCCAGGGCACCCTCCTCCTGCCACTACCGGCCAAGGCTCCAAAATCCCAGGTACTGCACCCACTACTTCTACAGCACACTGGAAATCCATAGGTTTCACTTCCTTGACTTACCAAAAATTATTCCTCAGACACAGCAGCTTTGATTTGATCTTTGTCTCCTCCAGGATTTTCTTGGTGCTGCTGTTCAGCACTCATTTTGAATAAAAAGCAAGCATCTATTTTGTTGAGATATACAGCATACTTGAGGGGGTAATTCCTAAATGAACCAGTGCAGAATGCACCTGGTGGAAATCTCACTTCTAAAAATAGGAGAGAAACTTTCATAATTCCCCTTTGTGGAGAGCACGCGCTATGGTAATGAGTTTCCTTGTTTTTATTGTGACTTGCACAAAAATAGAAACAAATCAAATTGAAATGCAGCACTGAGAATTGGGAAAAAAAAATAAATCAGGCATCATTTCCCAAGCATTTGGATGTGTATTTTCTACTTCATTAATACCAATGTCTTTCCATTGTCAAGACACAATAGAATTTATGTAGTTCTATAATTAATTACAAAACTAAAAAAAAAAAAAAGAAAAAAAAAACAATGCACATCATCTCCAAACTCATGTGAGCCAGGACACTTGAATTAAATAATTGCTTCTTCAAGCATCTTATTCAAACATATACTAGTATTTTTTCTAAGAATCTACCTTCCTATACAAATCTATAATATCTATAATTTCATAAGCGGTATTTCCCATCTATTACCAACTTTTTGCCCAATAATAATCTAGCTTTTCTTTAGGACTTTTGTTCAAAAGATTCCTGAAGTATGTTAAAATTAGACTAACAGAAATAGCAATAAAGGAAAAATCCCAAACTGAGTACTACCAAAGCTGGAGATAAACAGGACAACAGCACAGCAGCACCACACAGCACTAGGCCAAGGTTTAAGGAAGGAAATGAAAAATAATGCATTTAACTGACACTACAAAGAGAATTTGGGGAAGTAGAATGTTATTACCTGAGGAAACATGGCTGGGGGATAGAAAACTATGCTAAAACTATCATGGGATTTAATTTCCTTTTTTTTTTTTTTTTTAACGTAAGTGTCAGTAGCTTGCTGTTTTTCCTCACTTGCCTGTACCCACAGTGCTGCCCAGGAGCACAGAGCACTGAATCAGAGGGAACAGCATCCCATGTTCCAGGGTCTACAAGTGCCCAGGTTTTCCATAGTCTCTCTCAGATGAATTTTGTCTCACTTATGACACCTGTTAACATTATCCTTCCAAACCTTAGAGTATTTAAAGCCTCTCTCTGAAAAAGAAAAAAAAACCCACAGAACATGAAACTGAGTTCTTCTCTTACAGTTAGGTAAGATCACTCATAGAAAACATTTCTAAAATTACAATTCCTAAAGTCCAGAAACCCAGATACAATCACAACCGTTAAATCAGACTTCAATTAGACAGTTAATCAGAGAACATCTGGACCTAACAGTCAGACTGAAAAAGGCCACATGTTAAATTCAGATAATTGCCTTCATTAGTTATATCAAGGGACCTATTACTAATATGACCACTCAGGCATGATCACCTCTGGTCAACTGCTTTTTCAAATGAACTTCAAATCTGAACTTCAAATCTTTAAACCATATTTTTGTTTAGCTTTTCGAATTCATCTCCCAGAAGTCTTCATTACAATGTGGTACATTCTTATGTTTGATACTAGAAAAAAATAAATATGAAGAGAAAATATCATATAATAATTCAAAAAACAGGGAAATCTGTGATAAATATCAACAGAACTTTTACACCTATAAACTGAAGACAGGAGCTTGTTTCAGATGTTGCTCAAAAACCTCAAACAACATAATTGTCACAAAACCAACTGTAATGGTTTGATTCAACTACAAAAAAAAAATCTAGCAGTAAATAGCCTGGATTCTAAGACTTGAGCTTTAGACCATAAATATTCTCTCTCCAAAATCAGTATTTCTATAGGTAAATGCTAAGATTTTACTTCTAGCCTCATCTTCTCTAGAACCTTGTGCATCCCTGTGTTCCCTCAGGAAGATTCAAAATCAATCCTGTTTGGCAGAGGGGAAAGTTTCGCAGAATTACGGAGTTTTGGCAATTGGCCCTGTTGGTCGCAGGCGCAGCTCAGAGCCCTGCGGAAGCGGGCAGTGCGGACACGCTCGGCAGGAACGCCTGGAACCAAGCTTGGAATGAAAAAAAGTTCGTAACAGCTCCTGCAGGTCAGCAGCAGAAATCCAAACAGGAACAAGAGCTGAAGTCCATAAACACGGTGTGATGGGAGATGGTGTTGACAACATGGAAAAGCTAGCTTGAGGTACCAGAAGTAAAATATGGTGTTGAGCACATGGTGCAAACTCTGCAAAATTTGGCTAAAAGTCAGCCAGCAGCAAGACAGAAATCCACTGGAAAGAGAGCTTCATCAATTCCGATTCTCATGGAACTACTCGCTGCATTTTAGCCAAGTTTTGACTCTTGTGGATTTATTTTTGCTTTCCAATACTTTTCCAGCAGCACAAATACTAGTAAACCCATTAAACTCCCACTTTTTGTGCCAAATGAACAGCCTAGTCTGGGGGCAAAACATGAGTCATCTTAATTAATTAATTTCCTTTCCACCAGACCATATGTCTAAAAATAGATTATTTTCTACAACGACATTTGAGTTCCTAGGGCCATTTGCCTTGCCCTCGCTTATTTACTGACACACATGGAGGCGGCGGGGGGGAGCCACAACTCACCTACCCTGGACTAGATTTTGGTTTAATGCCCAAAGAGTTAAGTATTTCTCTCTCCTTTAATTTCAAGGAATTATTTGGTGTGAAATGGAGATGCACATTGTAGAAGAAATGAAGAAAGATGCACTTTAAAGAGCTAGGAAAAGGAGTCCATAAGCTACTGAGTAACGCCGTGCGTCCATTCTTCTTCTGGACAGTCTCATCTGAGAGCTTAAAGGCTAGCCAAGATATCTCAAAATCAAATTCTGTTTTCTGCTAACTCTAACGGGTTAATAACAAGAAGAAATAGCTGAACTTTTCCGACGACTTGGCAGCCATCGGAATATCCGAGTTCGCCTCCCTCCGCCCCGGCTCTCCGGGTACAGGGCAGCGCGAGCCGACGTCAGTCACCTGCAGGCTGCGGTGACACCGAGCTGATGTCACCGAACGTGCCCGGCAGCATCCCCGCTGCTGCTCGTACAGTACCGCGGGGCTGCGACAAAAGTCGAGAGGATCTTTTGTCGATAACGCTGAGCCGCGGCTTTCAGTTCAGGCAGAGCCACAGCGGCAGAGCCCTGACACAGTTAAGCGGCACAGCCTCCTTGCCGGGTTTTAACACTTACAGAAATCCCCTGTTAAGTGAACTTCTGCAGCAGAGCACCGCTGATGTTGTGAGATAACCCTTGAGTCCCATGAGCGGCAGGGCTCGATCTGGGCTTGGGAGATGTAATATTCTGATAAAAAACGGCACTTCCTTTTCAGGCAGATAAGTGCGTGTGCTCGCAGCACCGCTGGAACCTCAGTGCACGCCGAGGCGAGGGTTTGTCATCCTCTCCTGTCTCACTCCAGCCTTTTAACCGCCCCCCCTTCGCACACCTAAATGCAGCAGCAATTAGCATCCATAAACCACAAGTGTGGCTTCTATTTCTTTTTATTTCACGACCATGAAAGCTAGCTAACATTTGTAACGCCGAAAAGTTGTCTGCCTCAGAGGAGGGAATCAAGACATAATTAAACACTTGTGCCTGACTGTGCCTCCCAGAGGAAGGAATGTACCTTTTAAAGTGAATTTTTCAATTGAGGACTCTTCAACTTTGACCACCGAAGGCAGCGGTGACGGGGTGCATAAAGGAACAAGGGAAATTAATGCTTCCCCCATGTATCTGCCTCGCCGCTTGTCTCTTTTCTGACTAGATACAGGAAGCACCATGGGAACGGGGTATTTTTATGGTTGCGGGCAAGCATGCACCATGTGCACCACAGCATGCAGCTTCAATTCCCTTGAGGCAAAAAAAAAAAAAAAAAGGTTTCTTCTTTCCTTTTTTTTTTTTTCTTTTTGTTCTCCATCAAGCTTTTAATTAACATATTACTGCAGCCTTCTGCCTGCTTGCCCTGTATTTAGCAGGCGTGGCAGCTGAAGGCCATTTAGAAGGGGCGTATCGCAGGACAAGTTGCGTTGTGTTCAGTGAATGGCCCTCGCTTTGGCAGCTCTGACACATGAACATGTCAGCCAGCCTGTTTGCATGTGCTCAGAGAAGTACAAACATGGAACTACTTGCTGCAAAAGCGGATTTTCTTATACCGAAAAGAGCGCCGATCGTGCTGACATTTCAGCCTAGTTTGACTACTGCATTCAGGAAATTTCTGTAGCCTTTTTAAAGGATCACAGTATCACTTTCTGCAGACCTAACGTAAAAGGCACCACCAAATTAGAGACAGACAACATCTAGATTTGACCAGTCTCCCGTCTCCTGTTCAAAGTCTCAGAATAAGTCCCCACAATGTATTTAAAGACTGTCATCCATTAATAACACAGACTTCACAAAAAAACTGTGCAGTCTAAGAAACTGGATGATTACCACTTACTATGAATGCTTAATAAAAGAAAAAAATGCTTACTGAAGAAAAAAAACATGATAGCCAAATATTAAGGTGGTGGAAAGCAGAATTCTGAATGCTTGATCTCTTGAAAAAAAGAGTTTTCTGTGTTGTGGGCCATCATCAATGGTGAATTGTGAAAGTAAAGACTGAAGTGGAACTGCTCACTCACAAAAGGAAGGGATCATGGACACCGTGATTAACATTTATGAGAACCACACATTGTGTGTTATTTCTCTTCAAATCTGATACGTAATGAGAGCGTTAGTGTTCGCACCAGGCAATGTGCCAAATGTCAGAGGTGTTTTTTAGGCAGGGCATAATCTGTTTCCCAAAAGCCACCACGGATACTGACAATATTTCTATTCTGTGATTCTGGAGAATACTATATATTCACTTTTACTAGGGTTAGTGATCCCCGAAAGATAATACTCCCACCAGGGCAGTACTGTCAGAGTGCGGTTTCACTTATCTGGAACTCAGACAGATACTTACTGACCCACAAGGACTGCTCAGTGACTAACATAGCTGTTACTGTCAAACTGCAACAGCAAGACACGGAAGCCAAGATTATTCGTGAATTTTAGTATCCAGCAGCAACTGGATTGGCACTGGGCTTTAGGAGAAATTTAAATGCACCTACTGATATTTGCACTGCCCGCAGCACTAGTGCAGCACGCTTAAATATTTAAGATTTATTATGCTTTCAGTATCAGAATGATTGTAGAAAAGTGTATGTGAATCAATGAAGTAAACATAAGAAGTATTTAGTTTTGTGCCATTTTACACTGATATACTGTAGCTATCTTTTTTTTTTTTGACATTTAAAGGAGTTTTCTCCCAGCAATTATCTCCTCATTCCTGTACTAAGAATTGCAGAATAGAGCATAGTGGTACCAAGTAGATTCATACTTACTGTATAATGTGAATAAACACTAAATGTAAAGGAGTATCAAAGAATGAACTGATGTTCTATTGACATTTATAACCTTATCTTTGAGAGGATGGTCAGACGCTGGAACAGGCTCCCCAGGGCAGTGGCCATGGCACCGAGCTGCTGGATTTCAAAGAACATTTGGACAATACTCTTGGACATAGGGTCTGGGTTTTGGGTGGTCCTGTGCAGAGCCAGGAGCTGGACCCAATGTTCCTTGTGGGCCCTCTCCCACTCGGGATAATCTGTGATCTATGAAATCACGTATGGGATTGACAAATAGCTGGACCATGGCTGTGATTATTTCATCAGCTAGGGACTCTGAAAAAGATGACAGATGCCCTGGATGTAGAAAAGGCTCAAGCCTTCCACGTTCTGTGGATAAAAACATTACACTTCTCTTTTTAGGGTAAGCAGAGCAGAACTCACCTGCCCAAGCTAGATTCTACAATGCAGACATCTATACTAAGCTTTTTGCTGACTCTACGTGGAGTCCTGACAAGCAGCAGCTGCTCTGGGGACACCAGGCACTTCATCCTAAGCCAGGCGGACAGATTTGATCAGCAACCTGCATGCTCCTTCCATCAACTGTTAAGAAAAGCCAGATACTGGTCCACTTCAACACCAGTGCTGTCCAGACATACTTAAGTGAGACTAATTTCACCCTCTGCACAGCCACTTCTGCCAGTGCAATACTCCCTTGAGTGCTTTATGTTGTTTGGTACTTGTTATTTTGTAAATAAATGTTTAATCTTTAATAATTTGGAAGCTTGAAACCTGAACATTTCACTGCAGTCCAAAATAAAGTCATCACATTTACGTTACAGGGAACAACCGGGCTACTTGGGCAACCAAAACAGAGACAACCCTTTAGTGATTTACTTGATTTATGTGATACATGAACCCTACCTCAAAACTACTAACCAAAGCCACAGACATAATTTGTCTTGACACTGCTGTGGTGCCATGGACATGCTGTACTTGAAAGGCAGCATGAAACTGGTAAAACAATGCATGTCTTTTCCTCAGTGTATGTATACCACATCCTCTACCAGGCAGCATTTTTCACTGTTTGTGGTTGAGAACTGGCATAAATGAACATGCTCAGCTCACTGGCAGGAATGTTTATTAATGCTGTGATTTTATGAGCTGCTTGATCGAGGAGGAAATTCAAGGTCTCTTGCTCTATCTATATGTAATATACAAAGACACACAGACAATTTCTAAATTCCAAGAGCCTGTAAGATAGCCCCCCTAAGTCCAGGAGCTGTTTATCTTATATCTAATAAGTGAAGAGGCCCTACTAGTTTTTAAAGATACACAGAAGTATGCTTTTATGTAGGACCTTTCAGATTAGAAATAGCACATATTGTTTTAGTATTTTACTCATACCTGTGTCTTCGTTCCGAGTTGCATGGGAAGTATTTACTGCTTGAGCTAAATGATTAACTTGGTAAACTGACCAACCTTCTCTTCACCCCTGGTTTAAAGCAGGACATTACTGCTAGTTTTAAATTCTACAGGGCTGAGTTGTCCTACGAACTTGAGATAACCTGTCCTTTTTTTTAAAAAAAACAAAAAGCTGTCATGTAGCTTAACAATATTTATTAAAAGCACTAGCCTAATGCACGCATTTGTCATATGCAAACTACTTTTAAGAGTTCACGTGCTAAAACACACACCAAACGAGGTCACCATATGCACAAGCTATTTTTTTTTTAATCTTGCTATCCATATTTCATAGATGCTGTGTAAGTGGCCTTTCTAAAATGCACAGTAGGTTCCCTGATGGTTGTTCCTCCTTTAGAGCATGTTAAAATGCTCTGAACTAATTGTACCATTATTTCATTTACAGACATGTAGGCAAAACAGAGCTATCATCCAGAATAAACTTTGTAATTACTCTCACAGCATAATCAGATGAATAAAAAGAAACCATAACTATTATTATTCATAATTCAGTCCCCACTTTACCTCCTGCTTCTTCATTAGACTGATTGAGTTCCTTCATATCTTCTACGTTTTCCATACTTTCCATTTCCTGGGATTTGTTCAGATTACAGTCTGTCAAAACTTCCTGTCCTTCTGAAACAAGCAAATTGTTAAAAACAGTAACTATCAATGCTCCATTATTTCCAAGTTATTGCCTCACTGTATCTGCAAACTCCCAATATTGTTTCCAGTACTCACAATGCTCTTCTTACAGATGCGCTTGCTGCAATTTCACTGAGTGGATTTGTTGCTGGAAATCATACACAAACTCTCACACAGAGTACGCACCTTTAAGTCCTGAGCTTTTTCTCAAATTTAACTATTCTGGATATTGTCCCAAATAAGAACAAAATAGCAATGACTTCGCAGATAACTCAACATATTCTACCTATTCTACTTAATGCTGCTAGCAGGTAAGCAAACAAGCTCTTCAGAGCACGCAAGAGGAATTACAGCTCTACTTTGTTCATCAGGGGCAAAATATTATTCACTCTGGCCCCAGTTCAGGAAACTGCGACTTCAAATCCAACTGCACTTCTCTGCTTATTGCACGTATCTTTTGAATTATCAACATTATCAGAAAGTTTTCTGATGATCACTGTGGCAGCAGTATGTGCCAGTACTCCAAGCCTCTCTTCTCTGGAAGAAAGTCAGATTTTTAACTGCAGCAAAATTTATTTGGGTGATTTTTTTCAAATAAAGCCTCTTTCATAAAATACGTGATACAGACTAGTTCAATGGTTCATATTTATTTAAATTTCAGATATATAACTTAAAAAAATCCTGACATTTTCTGTGAATAATCCTGTGAATTTTTAATAAATCAAGCAATTTAAACAGTTGCTGTGAACTTGAACAGTTGGATAGTAAAATAAACAATGCTTCTCAAGCTAAGTATTACATTGGATCTGAAAGAGTTTTATTTTTTGATTAGCAAGAAAGTAAAACACTTGTCTAACTCACACAAAAGGTTTGTTTTCATATTTTCAGAAATGCAGTCAACCAAAAGAATCAAATTATTCTTGCTTCCCTAATCAAAACTTACAACTATACAGTGTTTTTTTTTCTTTAGTATCATTTTCCAATATTATACTGAACTTGAAGTTTTATTTCAATGCTAGAATTTACTTTTTGCCTTTAATACCTGTTATTCAGTGTCCTGGGAATCTAAACAAGCTGCAAATCTTATATTTTTTTCCATTTAAAATGAAAGTTTTCAAGAGAGAGTAAAAGAATGGAACTTGAACAGTGTAGTACCTGCAGCCATGGGCTGTTCCTGAGCATTACTTAGGTCCATACCAGCCTGTGAATCTGCAAGACACAGAAAAGCAATCTGAGTTGCTTAATATTTGTAGAGCCATTCATGACATAGCTAGTAATCTTACAAATTCCTGGTTTCTTGACTAGAAGCAAAATTGAAAAAGCAAAATTCTCAAAGAAATGACTACCAAATGATTATGTTCCATCGTACAACTTCCTTATATCTTGAGCACTGACTGTCATGTGTCCAAAAGATGGGTTAAGTATTATCTTCTAACTTCAAATATACATATATATAATGAAAATTATTACATGTTCAGTTTAACTTCTCATTTTGCACCCTGTGAGCACAGCATAGTGGTAGTAACTACACAAAGTAAAGTTATATAAAGCATGAAGTACCAGCTATTGATAAATTCCTTTTTAAATAAAAAAGGAAAGACCCTATAATCTTTACAAAATCTAGTTGGTCTAATTCCCACTTGGAAATTCTGGTAGGAATCATGCGACAGGAATTTAAAGAACTTTAAGAGGACTGCAGATGTGGCCTGGTTTCCAGAAGTGCTGAGCACTCAGCAGACCTCTCAGAAGACAACGTAAGCTGCAGATCCCCCCCCTCCAGTGCCCACCTCCAGGGTGGCGACTCCAGCTGGGGGCACAGCTCTGACCTGCCCGGATAAGGTTTTACTCAATGCCTTGCTGCCTAGAGATTTCACTGATACCAGAGCTCATTTTCTTAACAGTGTCACAGCTACCTGCTTCCTTCCCCCTTTCTTTCCTCTCTCTCTTTTTCCTCTTTTTTGCAGATCTGAAAATCTTTTACCATCTTTGTGCGTAAAAAAAGTAATAGCTGCAGGACTCGTAAAATTCATTCCTGACAGTTACATAAGAGAAATGCATATACAGTGGCCGTGAGGTGTTAACCACTAGTGACATTTACCCCATAATTATCTATCTTTACCACCACTACATATGGAACATTTTTGTGGTCTCCACAACGTCAAAGTATAAAGCTCTGTTACCTCTGCAGGAAAGAAATCTAGCATCCAATGGGGCTATCCAAAACCTGCATGAACAGAGCCTGGACTGAATTGTCCAACAAAATAAAGGCAAACTCAGAGAAAAAAAAAATAGATCTATCCAACAAAGTTTTTGTTTTGTTTTTAACGTTTGGTTTTGTCATCTCCTAAACACAAGCATTCAGCTCCCGTTTCTCAAGAATGAGTCTAAGAGTTATTGTTCTTACCAAAGAACGGAAACAAAAGAAAAAAAAGGAAAAAAAAAGCCTGTAAGGATGGACCTAGCAATGATTCAAACCATCCAGCAGTAGCCTGAGCTCTTCAGGGCACAACTTCTGCCTGAAAACAAGCTGTTAAGCTATTAGCACTTAGGAAATGTGTCCTAAAATTAAATCGGGGCTCCTGTCCTTTCATGCAAATGTAGCATGAATGGAAGCTTTTCATTAAATTTCTTTTATTAGTGAGAACGTTGTCTTAACTTGTGTCATAAGCAAGGTCATGGAATTAAATAACAAGATGTTCAAATATTTACTAAGTCTGAATTTAAAAGCTGTAACTATGGGGTTATTAGGTATTTTTATTTGTCTTTGTTTCATTTTATCATACCAGGAAGAGTGAAGTACAAAGAAGCAAATGGACCGATTTATATTGTGAATGCTGACGGGGAAACATCAGTAAATACATGGTACACAAACAAAATTCTCCCTGAATTGGTTTTAACCTTACATCAAAATAATAGATACTTTAATTAAACAAATCCTCACAACTGTGCAAATAATAAATCTTTAGGCAAGACAATCAAATCCCCAATACTCTGTAATACTTGAACTTGATTTTAATTTCATTCAGAAATCATCTGCAGGAGTCCCGTTGGCTGGTAAAGCCCCGAACTGGCCAAAGCCCTGGGATTTAGCAGGAGTGCACCCCGCACGGGTGGGGTGGGGGCGTGCTTCAAGACTCGGCAGCAATTCTGCCTTCCAGGGGCTGGCAGAGGGTCTTGAAACCAAAACTTAGAGCCCCACTGAGGCTGTTTCACTTAAGAGAAATCCGCATCTGTTCCTGTATCAACAGATTGTTTTAAAAACCACCGCATTCACCGGGACACCTCCCTACCACACAGCCACTCCACTAGGGATGCATCCATGTCTGCAGCCTGCCGGGTGAGTTGCACCAGCAGAAGCCTCGGCACGTGGGGCTCGGTGCTACACCCCTAGCAGCCAGCCCCCAGCTGCCCCCAGAGGATAACGGGCCAGCAAATGGCACTGCCTGAGCCCCGCAAGGAGCCCCTGGCAGGGCTCAATGCAGCCAGGACTCAGACACCCATCTGCTTCATGCAGGCATTGCCTCTGCGTATTTATTTACATTTTAAACAGTACAAATTCCTGCCTGTGATGGGCTGCTGGGCAGTACGATCCTTCCAAAGGGAACAGCGACATACCTTACAACATTTCTTTTCCACAGAAAAACATCCCAGTCTTTGTATCACTTTTAAGCCTCAACAGCCACTCATCTGACCCTGGCTGCTTTATGACACCAGTCCTAAGAAGCTTCTCACAGTCTTAGTGGTCTCTCAATGGTTAACCTCAGGTCTCTTTCCTGAGTAAGACATTTTCAGCCAGATCCTTCACTGTGTCCCGTAAGTGTGCTAGAAGGAAAAGGTCTAGGTCGCTTCCATCCCTGGTTCTGTACAAAGACCACATTTCTACCGAATGCTCAGAAAAGCACAACATGGGAAATCACTTACGCAACACGTTAGTCTTCGCAAGCTTCAATGAGATCCACAGACTAGGGTGCATGGAAAGGAGATGCTTGTCCTGTGTGTGTTGCAGCTGACGCACAATGTTCATGTACAAAGCAGAAGTAAAATTCATGTGCTTTTGAAACCAATCCTTAGTCATCCTGCGTTCTGCGCCAATAGCCAGAGTGAGCACAAATATTCAAATAGCTTGGTAAAGAAGCATTATGGCATTTCAATGTATAACTGTATTAATGTTTTATCCTGGTACTTGACCAGTTTATAGAAGTAACAAAATGATCTACCTGTATTTTAACCAAACAAAAAGAACTGTAGGCAGCAGAACTGGAGGCATGTCTTGAATTGTTATAGTCTTACCTGTGTGCCTGCAAAGTGAAAACCAGGCCATTGCCTTTTTACTGCCAACTGCATTTTTCAACCCAACAGCAGTGCAAAGGGGATATCTTTTTAAATCCCGTATGCTATTAGCCCTTCTATCACAGCATATGGAGCAAACATGGCTAGTTTCCTCACCTTTGCACAGTCTTAAGAGGCAGAAGCAAGCCAAAATAAAACCGCACCGGTCTTGGCCGCTGCCCCAAGACCCTCCCAACCTGATCCCCCACTGCTGGCAGCAGAGCCAGTGCCTTTGCTGGGGACAGCAGCAAGCCTCTGCCACCCCAGTGCGTTCTTCACCTTCAGCCTATATTATATTGCTAAAGAGAGGAAACCCATCTACGTCTGCCACTGAATGGCCTTCTTCAGCATTTACAGTCTCAACAGCTTTCTGAAGAAAAAAAGTATCTGAGCCAAATAAACACTTTGCACCTTCAATACTATAGGGCCTCTAATACTTTGCTGCACTTAAGCACCATGCACTTTATGAAATGACAGAGACAGGTTACATGCACGTGTTACTTTGGGAAGAAAACATGATCAGCAGCGTGCAAGTAAGGGTAACATTTTGCTTGTACTGTAGCACTAACCTTCTGAAAACAGCACAGCATCTTCTAGTAATTCAACGCACTCATCCCAGCACAACAAATGGAAACGACAGCAAAGGGTCAGTTCTTGTTATCTTTGAGAAGATGAACCAGTCATGAAGAGATGTACCCAAGGAAAGAGAGCAGATCTTGGCTTATGCGACCCAGGTCTCAAACACCAACTCTTGCGAGCGCCTGTTAGCTAGTCAGCAACCCTACTGAGCATCCTCACACTGAGCACAGACAGCCAAGAAAAGAAACGTTGCCCCTTTTTCTCAGCGACAAATTTCCCACTGACTTCAGTGCAACTAAGATTTTACCCAAGACCCATAAAAACGGGGATACGTAGCAGTTACTGCGTCCAGAGGTAGTACAGTATAACGCCATCTTTTACATTAACTAAGTCCCTGAACATAACGACCTTAGACATTAACTGCTCCTCAGTTCCCACATGCAGCACTAAAACCTGAAGGATTACTTACACATTCACTTGTAAGCGTACCAAAACCAAGGAGACGGAAAGTGACTTCTTAAATTATTGCAGTTGCAGTGGCAGAAACAAGCCCCTTTTCTAATTGGACTAAATTTACCGATGCACCTGAAGAGCTTTCCTCTCCCACAGCCATACACAGAGGTCCCGACTTGACCAAGCAAGGCAGCAAAGCTTCATTGAGAAGTGCCAAACAGCCAGCAGCCCCTTTCTTTCAGAGTGTTACAGCTCTCCAGCAGCGTTAGCCTCAATTAAGTCAGATTCTAACAGAAGTTACTTAAACGCAGACAAGCGTTTTAAAATCCTCCAGCAAAGGAGAAGATGTTTGTAAATAGGCAACTGCAATTAATTTCAAACAATCCCAAACCTTAAGTTTTTGAGAGCCAGCGGACTCTAAACTCAAGCCTTTAAAACGAGGAGTTGGATTAGCACAGTAAGAACATCCACCTGTGGGGTAGGAAATCGAGTGATACTTTGCAAAGCCTTTTTTCCCGTTAAAAAATAAATAAATAAATACATGATAATATGTTGCTTCTCTTCAAAAGCAAGTCATGCTGTATAGCCCAAGATTAACTTGGAACTTGCTTTTTGCCGCTCCTGAAAGTTACACGCACGCTTTACGAGCAAAAAGAAACCAACGCGCCGTTTGAGTCGTTAGAACCTCCAACACCAAGAGCCGATAAAGCCCTAAAAGCCAGCTTTACCGTCATACTCGCTGCTGAAATTTGCTGAAATTAAGGGGGGGGGGGGGGGGGGATGAAGCTAAAATAAAATAAAATAAAATGCCTCGTTCGCTTCCTGTGCAATCGCACGGCGCGGGGAGACCTCACCCCCGGAGGCTGCAGCCCTGGAGGGAGGCACCGCGGGGCCGCTCCTCACCTTCCATGCTCCGGCCGCCGCCGCTCCCGGCTCCCGGTGTGACGGGGCGGGGGGAGGCAGCCCCGGCGGCCTCGCCCCCTGCCGCCGCCCGCGGGCACCGCCACATCCGCCCCGGGGCTCGGCGGGCCGAGAGCGGCGCCGGGCGGCGGGGAGCGGAGCCGCCGCGCATCCCCCCCCCCCCCCGCCCCGGTCCCCCGGGGTTGGGTCCTCGGGTGGCTCCGTGCGCGGGGATCCCCCTGGTTTGGAAGGGGGGGGGGGGGCTGGGGGCGGTTGGGGGTACCGCGGTGCTCTGCTGTGCGGGGATCCGTCCCTCCGCCCTTCGGGAAGGGATGTGCTTTTCCCCACCGTTGGAGATGGCTCCATTGGTGATGGAGCCGTGGCAGGAGCACGCTGCCAGGATTGGGGCCAAGGAGAAAGATGCCAGCCTAACAAGGGTGACACTTCTCAGGCGCGTGCCTGTGTTCGCAGCCAAGGCAGCTGGAGGCTCCCACAGCTCCCCAGCCACCCATCCCATCTCAAGCTACCCAACATCTGCCTCCAACTCGCATCCGCATCCCCACCCGCAAATCAATCAAGCAAGGCCATGCTGCTTCCTCCTGCCTCAGGGGAAGCCATTTGACATCCCCTCCTGCTGAAGGGCCACCAGCGAAATCAGAGGAGCTGTCACCCGCTGTGGAAAACCTTCAAAAGCACTGCCTAGGAGCTTAGCATTCTAGGGAGCTTTGTCTTCACGGTCTGCAGCAAGCACCAACACCCAAAACACTGCAGGAAAGCTGCTTGTGATGACTTGGTTTAGGTCATTCAAAGGACAATAGTTATTCATACGTAGAGTTTGATAGGGTGACATGGAGCTACTTCACATTGGCAGACTTCTGACTCATTTCACAGAGCAGGGCAAAGCAGTCTGAGACTTTATTAGAACTGGTGTGGCAACTGCATACCATGTGGTACCCACACACATGAAAGAATAACTTCTTTTCCATGTAGTTTCCTTTGTGTGTAATTTGGCCTGTTTCTGTTTACACACTGTGTAAGCATGGTAATGAGCTCTCAAAATTGTTAAACAAGCACTGCTTTCTTTACATTACTTGTTAATGGATTGCACTCTTTGGACTATATATTAAAGCTAGCTCACAAGAAAAGATTAATGATTTTGCAACTTGATTGGCTTTTAAACAGCAGTGCTATTGCATTAAGAAAAAAAGCTAACAAAAGTTTTGTTTTAATAAACTAAAGCAAAGATGGATTCCCCTCAAAGTATCCAGGGGATTGTTAAGTTATCATTCTTGCACACCTAATACCGAAGTCTGAAAGGACGCTCACTCCGCACAAGGAAGTTTGAGGTGTGCCAGGCCAATGTAGCATTCACTTCATGTGCAAGCTAAGCAATAGTCATGGCATTTTGATTTAGCAAAAGCCCAGAGTTATTACCAAGAAAAGGCCTCGAGATAATAGCTGGCCTAGATAGCAAATCAGAACAGAACATCAGTGCAAGGTAGTCAGTACCTGGCATGCTTTGACATCAACACAGTTTGTTTGCAGCTTCGAACTCTGAGCCAAAGAGACAGCAGAGAGTGAAAAATAAAAATAAAAAACTCAAAATACTGCAGATAGCAGGCTCACTGATGGCTTTCAGTATGACTAAGGCAGGTGTACTTCTGGACCCTTGGAGTTATTGCTGCATCTATTTACTACAGTTTTCTACTTACTTTGTCACCATTGTGCTTTTTGTAAAAAGAAAAAAACACCAGCTCAGCTGTATTTTAAAACTGAGAAATGAGTGTTTGGGGGTAAGAAAACTGATGAAGGCTTAATGCAATTTATTCCTTTACTACATATGTTTTCCAAAAAGGGGTCCAGAAAGCAGAAATAATACTAATGCAACTGGAGGATTTAGATGTTAATGAAGTGGCAAGTGAGATGGTGAACCAGCCTGATTGCTTGGAATATACAGAAACCGAGTGTGAATGCAAATTACCATAGCTCTGGTGTGTGATAATTAGGCAGAGACAAGATTCTCTTACTTTGCGTTGCATCAAGGACTGCTTCTTAAATTGGTGCTCTTCCACCACTTCTAAAAAAAGTTCTAAAAAAAGTCTGGAAAAACAATGATAAAAAAGATATCTGGAATAACCAAGCCCTGTTCTCTACTATTGCAGACAACCCTGTATTCCCCTTCCAGAAGTAGCCATGCCTGTTTAAGGTTTCTTGCTCCCTTAAGTTGTATGCAGGCCCTGGAATCTACTGCTTTGATGATCAGGAACCTTTTCATTTTCCAGCCCAGAATTATTCATGGATATTTTCTCCTATTGCCAGGTTTGTCCTCTAATTTAAATTATTTTCCCTCAGCTACACTTATCTGATAATCACAGAATCAGTTATACCTCTTCCCTCTGCTTTTGTTTCAAGGGCAGAAATCAAAATAGCCTAGGCTTGTCAGCCTATCAAAAGTGTCACCGTGTTCATCATGGCCCTCCTTTGCATTATCCCCCCTTTAGATCTTCCACCTTAAAGATTAGAGACAAAATTTGTGATCTGCATCTCAGAAAAATCTCTCTCCAGAACTCCACACAGGTCTTCCAGATGACCCTGTACTCCTAGAAATTTCTCTACATGCTTCCTAGGATAATGTATTTGCCTTTTTAATGATCAAATACCTATCCACACCATGAATAAGTTTACAATAAATATTTTCCCCCTTTTCTATCATCATCTCCCCCCTAGGCAGGGGGAAGCAACTGTTAGCACAAATACCAGGTAACAAATACATGACTTCACATTCTGTCCTATCGAATCTGTCCCTACCATTACCATGTCCTTCAAGCTAACTTTGTTTTGTTTTTCCTGAGGTTTAGAAACCTGTAATGACAATTTATCAGTCTAACTTCAAAATACCAGACTCTGAAAGGAATGACTCTTTTGACTAAAGACTCAGACCAGGAGCCTAAGTTTATAAAGACTGACAAATGCAGAAAATGCTTCATAGTAAAGATACTCTTTTATAATAGTTAAAAAGCCAGGTGTTGAAGGGCTGTGTAGGACAGTTACATGACAGGACAGTAGGGTAAAAACATCCTTAGGAAGAGAGGATGTTCAGACAAAAATAGGACTAACTCATAGCAGACACGTTAAAAACTGAATCATTGTGCTTATACAGCACAAGCGTGAAATGTTAACTTTGAGTAAAACTGAAAACATTCAACACACGGGAACGTTGGATCTTTTGAGGTGGTCCGAGCTATAAACTATTCAGCAGCTCAAGGAAATTAAGAATGAAAACCCTGACATAGTTATTATACCTTAAAGAACCAGCTGAGCGTTCATATGTCAGTCTAATAAAGAACAAAGCATAGTCACTCCCCTGCAAAGAGAGAAGTGAGATGGTGAAGCAGTGCATGCATTTAGTAGGGCAAGGAGCCTTGCAAGACACAAAGCGAAGGGGACACTCTTTTCAAGTAACGCCAGACTTGAGTAAAAGTATTTTCCATTAATAATTTGAGATCTTTTTTCACATTGTCATGTTTTAATAAATAACATTTGTAACTTAAATGCTTTTCTACACAAAAGCATTGAATTAAACTTTTACAGCTATCTATAAAAATAGCTATTATTCCTGTGTTGGCTGGTTCCTTATTTGTTAGGCAAATACTGTTACATCATTTTCAGACACTGGCATGATCAGGGGCTGCACCACAAGTGTAATTTAGCTAATTACCAAAGGCTTGGCTACAGTTCCTCATCTTGAGCATCTCATGCTGTGCAGTATGGTCTAATGCAGGTACCCTCCTCCCCCTAGCAGGGCTGTTTCCCAAATATTTTTACATGCACTCAAGAAACTCATTATTTCTACTTCTAGTTAAGAAGTCATAAGCAAGTCTTACAAAACATGTAACTGACTGAAAACCACCACGTACTTCAATAATATGCCATCCGGCTGTTTTCGAGCCAACAGGATATGCCCAGCTCTTATTTTCAGTCTTTCTCACAGCGACTGGCAGGAATATTTTTTGCTTTTAAGCTGAAAGCAGACATCCCACAATGACTCGCTCCAGAAACCAGCAGGTGAAGGCGGCCCCGGCGTGCAAGCCATGCCGTTAGCTCCTCAGAGCTGGCAGTGCTGGAACCGTGTGTGGAGCAGGAGATGGCAGCCTGGGTGCCCTTGCGGTTACAGGGCCGACCACAGCCAGGCCTGAACCTGTTCCCCACCCCCCCCCATAGTTTCCTATCGTAGCCCACACAGCTGGAAACACCACCTTGAGTCAAAAATAAATTTTGCTGCGTGCAGTGGAAGGGCGACGCGGTGGCCTCTCCCAGGAGGGGGGCGGCTGACACCCAGGGAGCAGCGCTGTCCTTTGCCTCCAAGCACCCCAGAGGCTTTAGGGGCGCCTGTGAAACAAACAGAAAAAAAAAAAAAAAACAACCTAAAAAGCACAGGGTGTGGGTGGGGAAGGAAAGAGTCAGCTGCATGTGGGGCTGGGGACCCCACCTTCCTGTCAGGAGGCTCCGCAGAAGCGAGCGGTGGCCCCAAGGAGAGGAAAGGGCGGGGGGCAGGCGGGAAGGGCCGTTGGCACCCCCCAGCCGTTGGCCTCACAGGACAGCCGTTGGTGTGGGGGCGGCATGGCAGGGGGCGGCAAGAGGCCATGCTCCCCCCCACGAGTCCTCCTGGGGATGGTGGCAGTGGTGGTGGCAGCGGCAGGCTGGGGTGCCCTAGCTAGAGGTACCAAAAGGCCCGCAGGGGTGGGCCCACCCCAGGCATGGTTCTCCTTAGGGAGCTGCTGTGGGGTCCGGTGGTACCGAGGGATGGGGGCAGTGCTGCCGGGTGAGCAGGCTGTGGTGGCCTGCAGGACTGACCTTCAGCACTTAATAAAGGCCATGAGGTGGGGGGGGGGGAGGGCTGGCAGTGCTGTTTCATCCCCTCAGCCTGACTCCAGGCAGGCAGCGGTCAAGCAAGGCTGTCCTGATCTGCCACCAAGGCCCGAGAGCGCCCCAGCAGTCAGGACGAATGCTGGGAATACTGCCATAGCTGTTTGTGGGGTTCTTGCACACAACCCCTCATGCTCAGGCATCTGCCCGCTGTTTCCCAAAAGGCAGAGGCTCACAGGTGCTTGAAAACCCAACACCCACCCACAGTCACCATGTTGCACCCCTCCTGCTTCCCAAGGCTCTCACATGGCCATTGCAAAGAGCCTTAGCTTTCTGGTTGGATTTTTATAGCTTTTTTTTTTTTTTTTTGGTAAAGTGAAAGGCTCAGCTAGCCTGGAACCTGCTGTATTAAAAAAGATTCACAGGCTGGGCACTAAAGCAACAAAAAGTGGCAAGCCAGCAACAAGCGGGAGCCCTCGTTTTGGAAGGGGGAAGAAGGGAAGCAGCAGAAACTTGCTAGGACAAAATAAATGGCTAAGAATCATGCATTTAGATTTCTCCGTATAATATTCTAAGTCCTTTTCCCTACAGCAAGTGCTGTACCTGAAGAAGAGCTACGTTCTGTTGGCTTAATTCAAAATAATTATATTTATGCTGACATCAAACGTGAAGGTAAATTTGTTGGATTATAAATATATTTAAGTCTTACTAGACTTTTGAAATGCCATTTAAGTACAGTGATCATTATGTAAACAATGCTATGCATGGAAGTGATGCAACCAGGTTTAGCTAAGCATACTGCTGGAGGCTCCGGAATATGGTTGACAGCATACATTAGCGAGATGGTGCAGGCTGAGAAATACACTTGTCCTGTGGTGCACTCGTGGAAGATGTTGTGTCTAAACAAGAGTTACCTGCTCAGCTACACAAACCCAAGCTCAAAACCTGGTGCTGGGACCCTGCAGCTCGGTCTGGTGGTTTCTGCTACCCACAGTCAGCACCCACCGCCCCGTGGACAGTTCCAGCTGTTAACAGCAGCAAGCAGACACACGACCAGCCTTCTCATTAGTCCCAACAGGAAAAATTAGCTTAACATCACATTAAATATAGCTTTGAAGTACTTTGTCATTTCATTCCATGTCATTTACCTTATTCTCTTGTGTTGCAGTTAACGTGTATGTTAAAGTATTTACAAATAGCCCATTTCTGGTATGCATGGATTTGTCTCTTTCTCAAGAAGAAATAATAGATCCCAAGTATTTGTGGATTGGTCCAGATGGAAAAAATTTAGAAGGTTAGTTACCTTTTTTTTTTCTGACTACAAAGAATTTCCACTCTTCCTGCCTTCGCCATTTTTTCCAAGTCACTGATAGAATAGGCTTTTTACAGTACTTCTGCTCAAACTTACAAACAGCCCCTGCCTCTTGGGGGTGGGGTCAGAAATCAGGAAAATATGCTGAGATAGAAAACTAATTTCTCTGTTTACAAGGGGAAAAGTTGACCTCAAATGGTTAAATAAGTTACCATGCATGAAATCACGTATTTTCCTTGTTTCTGTTGATGCTACCCTGCAATAGTGTGGTGGGTCTAAACAGTCGCATGGCCCTTTATCAGAGTTTTCCACAAACTCCGACAGACTACACTTCCTTTCTCCCTCTAAAACTACAAAATGCTTGAGATAAAAGCAAACTTGCAGCAAGTCTAAGAGGTCAAATTTTAGACTGTTTCAGACTAACACAAATCAGTGTGTCATTATGTACTAAAAGCCTCATCTTTAAGTGTTTTAAATGAGCAGAGCATCAGAAACCAAGTATTTCCAGTGATCAACTATTTCCTGTTTCTATTCTAGGGCAAATATATGCGAATGTTACAGAAACTGGAAAGTTAATGCTGATGGGTTTTAAGGAGTCCATGTCTGGAGCCTACACTTGCACTCTTTCTCACAGAATCATAGAAACTATGACACAAGAAGAAGTAGACGTGTTTGAGACATATAAGTTTATGTTATACGGTAAGATTACTTGCTTACTAGTAAGCTAATGCACGTAGCCTTTGCAGTTTGGTGTGTTTATAACAGGCGTGTTTATTTCAAGGCTTGACAGAGATTGTTAACATTCTATGCCAGAAGAGAAATGTGTGTATATAGATAGTCAAATATCCTTCCAGTCTGGGAAAAAGTTTAAATGACAGTCAAGAACATATGGCAACTCAAAGAATAAAATAACCCCTACCTTCAACAAGAAACAAGTGAACTACGGTAATTCCAGTGTTACCCAAGATCTGAAAAGAAAGCTCAGGTCTGAGCGCAGTCTCCTACAAGAGAGATTACCATACTGAACCTAATGCCGATGCAGAACGAGCTTGAGCAGTACACTCAAGCCTTCCTCCACCCTTTGTAACCACTGTTCACCAACATCGCCTCTCCACCCACAAAATAACGTCTCCGAAATGCTCAAAAACACTAACCTTTTTCAATCATTTTTAAAACATTCCCTCCCACACCTTAGCTGCATAGTGTTTTTGCATCAACCCAATCCGTTTCTGTATTTATTTTACTATGAAGCCGTGTTACTGAACTAGCGTATCTATTTGCCCCTTTTTTGTTTCAATGTGTAGGAGCAGAGCCTCATAACACAAGCACAAATTCCTGTATATTTCAGACTAAAATGTTCCTTACTGTTTGAGTCAGCTACAACAAGGATAAATTTGTTCTGGTTTGGTTAATGAGTAAACTATTTACTTGTTTACTTTTGAATAAGTGCCTGTATTTCTGATACAAAGTACACTGATATAGAAGATAAGGCACTGTACAAGATTGAGTGATTACACTGCTGAACTCATACACAAACTATTTTCTTAAAAGCATACAGGGAAGCTGACCACGCATATCAGATATCTGTTCGCTTTACTACAAAGGGATGTGAGCTAGCAGCTAATGCCCAGTTCTTTGAGGAACTGAAGAAAATCTTAGACAACATAATTTCTGATCTGACATGCCACATCATAGAATCATCGTACAAATGCCATTCCATCAGGATACCAAACCAAGGCCTTCTGCATGAGCTATTTGTTACTTTTCAAGGTAACATATGTCAGCGTTTGTTTGGGAGTGATCATTTCTATTTATGAATAACCTGGGTGTACTATAAACATCTGAAAAATATTAAAATCAAGCATACCTGCAGAAGTCGCTGCCCTTTATTTGCAATCCCTGTATTTTTTCTTACAAGCCCACAGATGGAGCTAAAATGCAGTTCATATGCTGAATGCATAGTACAGTACTTACAGCCTTAGCAAGAAACAATCCTTTTCAAGGTGTTCGGTTTGAAACGGTTATCGAAAGGAGACAATTGAATAGATACGATTTTTCACTAATATGATTGTAAAAGGAAAATGGCCTGTTGTTTTTCATTATTTGATTTTTAATAAGCCTGTGACCTATGTGGTTTTGCTTGATTCTAGGAAACTGCACAGAGGTAAAAAGCCAGAGCTTCACAGTTCCCTTATGGTAATACTGATGTGGCTGTATTGCCTTGCAAAAGAGGTTAGATCAGCCCTGATGGCTGCCCTAACTTAGATGTTTTTATCGCCAAGTAAAGGAAATTATTCAGTAATGCTTTGACCATATTTTCTCCAGTATCTGTTCTCATCACGTGCCAAGCAGAACCACCCAACAATTTGTGGAACAGTTTGGTGGCCGTTTTCCCCTCGGCAAAGTCCAGGGGTGCTCGGAACAAAGTGGGGACGCAAAGCTTTGAAGTTTTCCTGTGACTTCAGTCCTCTCTGTACTGAGTGAGGGTGCTGTGTGAGAGTTTAGTTCCTTTCTCCTCACATCTCAGCATGTTCCCCCCCCTCCGTTATTTTATTGGTTGACCTCTGACTCTTACTGGAAGAGCACAATTTAAGTAACTGGTAGAAACCACCAGGACCATCCCCCCTCCCTTTTGTCAGTGACTCATTTTTCAGAATTCAAGTACACCAAGTAAAAAACTTTTTTGAAACACTATCTTGACTAGAGATTGTGAGAGAAAAAAATAAAAATCACCATTCTCCACAAATTAGAGAGGATGAAACATAAAATGCTGAAGCATTCAGTGAAGAAATTTGTTGATGTTTTTCCCCTGAAATGAACCTGAAGATAGCTGCTGTAAGTTCACTAATACATCCTTAAATACAGACGTGAATGTGTATCTCTTTTCCCCACCAATAGTTAATCCTTTTGCACCCGGATGGGAAGAAGTTTGCCAACAGGTTCCTTATGACTGTGAAGATGCAACAAACATGAAAGTCCAAGAGGTTCTGTGTCAGCCACCCTTGTCTTCTCCACATGTTTAACACAAATTCCTGCCTTAGCATCTACAGATTTGACTGGTAGTAATCCAGCTTCCCCCAGATTTTATGGGATTAATATCATTGTAAGAGATGATTCATAGAGCTCGGATAATTAAGTTCAGAATGGAAAATTGTTTTAAAGGTCAAATTGATCCACACCAAAAAAAAAGCCAGACTTACTGTTCCCATTATACTACCTCAAAAATAAGGAATCAAATATAAACATTTATGTTAGTACATTAAACTTCCAGATCTTTAAATTAAATCTTTGATTTATGACTCAGTAAAGGGAATATAATTTAAAATAAACCTACTGTAGCCAGTTTCTGAAATCTGTTATCTCTAGCTTCTTAATGCTAGTATATACTATTGTATAATAGCCTTGTGACAGCCTGGGGGGGGGGGGGGGGGTGGAAAAACGACACAACACCAAGAGGTATTTACTGACATTGTAAATCAAAACCATGACTGACTATTTTCTTTATTTTTCCAATGTTTCTGAATTCCAGGCAAGAGATCGGATTGGAGAGTTTTTCAGTAGGCAGACGTACGCTTTGAAGCACGAGTTTCAAACTGCCCCTACGATACACTATGTGGACAACAGCTTCTCAGTTACCCACGTTGACAGCTGTCAACCAGGTTTTGGGAAAAACGATATCACCCACCAGAACTGTGCTGGTTGCTGTGGTGAATAAAAACACTTTATTTATATATTGCATGTTAGCCCTGATCACAGCCCTCTCTGAAAAGTATTTGGTAAACATCAGGGTCAGAAGTCAGGATATTTCCATTCGCCTTTTGGGAAGACATCCCTTCCTGTCAGATTTTTTTTTTTTTTTTTTTTTTAAAGAAGTGCCATGTGGAAGAGCAAGTTGGCAGTGTTTGCAATGGTTGTTAACACGTTAGTAGATAAAACTATCTCCAAACAGAGTAAATGGAAGCAGTGAAGTGTTCCTTCTTCCAGGCCACTGCTCAGTGACATCACTCAGGATATTGGGCAAATAAAAAACAATTACCTTAACGGTAGCACAGCTAGAAAAACCTCAGTTGCTTTAAAGGACCTTCTGCCAGCCGCACCACTGCTGGTCCTGGGGCTGGGGGCACAGGGGGTGGCACAGGGGGCTGGGGAAAGGCTGGCTCTGCTGCAGCACCCGTGGGCTCCTGCTGACAGGCTGGCCCCGGCTGAGGCAGAGGGGAGCTGACAAACTCTGTTCTCTCCACAGTGGTTTGCGAACCTGGAACATACAGTCCTAACAACGAAGTCACCTGCCACATTTGTACCAGGCCTCACATCAAGAAGTACGGAGCAAGGTTTTGCTAATAAACATACGACAGAAATTGGAAAATTGAATAGAAGCTATGAAAGCACTGTTTTTTGTGATATACTTTTCATTTTTAGCTACCAGTTCTGGAATCCTACATTAATTTTCGAATGATAGCCAAACTCCGTCATTCACACACCCCGACATTTTCTGTATTCAGGGAACATTTATAGAAGTGATGTATAAAATGAAGCGTTCATGCAACATACTTTTTTTTTTTAAATAAAAAAAAAAAAAGAGAGGCAGTTTGTCACGTGGCTGTGGGTGCAAGGAGTCCATTTCTTGGTGGTGACACCAGACAAGCTTCTCGCTGCAGTTTGCCCAGAGAACATTAAGAAGCTACAAACAACTCAAGGAAAGGTGGCAGAGCTGCTGTGGAGTTATGAGCCATAGTGACGTGCCAGAATCTCTGTATTAATAATACCTGGGAGAAATTACTCAGAAGTAGTAAGTATTTAACCTTCGTGATTTAAAAACATAAGCGATCTTTTCCTCTATATTTTGCTGTTTCTTTCTTTGAGTCCCAAATGCTGCAGCCCGCCCGCCCAGCGCAGAACCGGCCGATGCTCTGGGAGCAGCCACGGCTCCACGCAGGGCTTTCCGTGCTGCAGCCACCAGTGGGAGCTCTGCACCGGGAGCGCGGATTGAAAGCGAGTCCCCCAAACCAGGGGGTTACCACCAAGTCCTGCAGCCCAGCCAGAAGAAAGGAGGCTGCTTTTGTGGCTCGCCTTGCCCACATCCCAGGGAGGCTGCTGAGCCTTCTCTGCCTGTTTGCTGCTGCATCTTCTCCTCCATCTGAGCAAACAAGTGGCACAGCTCTGCTGGCCCCAGGGGTGTGTTGGACAGGATTATCCATCCCCTTACAGCAGCTGTGAGCTCCCAGGTTCACCAGGTCAGTAACAAGTCGAGATACAAATTGCCAAACACTGAGATAACAACAGGAAAGCTCTCTTCCCAGAAGAGACTTACTCTGATCTGCTGCTGAAGGTTAGCTGCCGTAGCTGCAGCAGTCGATCACTTTGCTCACAAAGCAACATTACCAGAAATTCTGATTTGCTGCTTTCAAGAGCATCACGAGTAACACTGCCTTCCTACCCAACCCTTCTGCAGCTGGCTTCTGAGCCACAGCAGCATTACAAGAACAGGCTTTTACAACTTGTCTTTAAGCTTTGTAAGCTGCTCCCTGCCAGAGCTGTTGCCTTCCAGACTCCTTGGTCACTCTGTTGAGGGGCACAAGAGAACTCCCCCTTCTTTCCCTCTCAAACTCGCCCTCCTTCCCCTCTCACTCCAGGGGCAGCCAAACAGCCAGCACGGTCCTATTTGGGGCCGCCTGTGCACAGGGGTTGCAGCCCCCCAGGGCCAGACTGAAGGGGACCCTGCACCCCGCTGCCTGTACACGCGCACACCCAGCCCCAGAAAGCCCTGTCCAGCTTCCCATGGAGCAATTCCTCTCCTTTTTGTGCTGTGTAGGAGTAAGTCAAGCAAAAGAACACCTCCCGCTCAGTAACCGCAACTTCTTATGGCATCTAGAAATTCCTTGGTGGGTACTCATCCAAAAATTGACCAGATTCAACCCAGTTAAACTTATCCATTTTGACAGCAACACAGCAGGAGACGGCATGGGCACAGACCACGCTCCGAGCTTTTCAGAATCATTACTTATTAAATACTGACGAATAAAATGTACTGTAACGAGCATTTAAACTGCCTGTAGGCTGATTATCTCAGCCGCCAACTGGACACTGTGTGCACCGCTCAGGCTTGTACAGATTAAGCAGAAGGGCTCCGCGACTGTTCCCTGTGTTCCTTGGCCTATTTCACAACAGAGCATCTCACAGAGGAATGCCACATACATAAATTATTATGGGGAAAAAAGCAGTAAGTAGGCACTGAGCGTAATGGCTAGCGAGTCACAAATGAGCACTTGCTGCCTCCTCCCTCTCTTAAAAAATGCAGTTACAGAAAGCTCTTGTAGTGCTTCGGGTTTTCAGTGGGCTTTTAAAATGTGGAAAAATAGGTCAAACATTTCCATATTACATTGCAGAGGGGTTTGTCATTAATCCCATGCAGACTTTCAAGAAAGAGGGGGATGCAAAGCAGCTTCTCTCCGGCACGTTGTGGACATAAGTTCTCCCCATCCAGTGGGGCTCCCCCCATTGCTTCCTGAGACAACCCAAAAGGCAGCTGCTGCTTTTATTTTTGGCACAGCATTGCTTGGAGCTCCAGCCCTTTCCTTTTCCCAAGCTGAAGGATCGCCATCGCACTTCAAACTTTACAAATCACTATAACCAGCTCTCACTTGGCCTCACCTTTATTTTTTACAGTCCCCAGCCACAACAGCCCATGAGGAGCATTACAGCCATGGTCACCACTAAGTCCTCCTTTCGCCCTGCTCCTTTTTTTGCATGCCTTCCTCCCCCTCCTCAGATGCTCTTGGCACAGACATGTCCAGGTAAGCGGCTGCCCCAGGCACTGTGAGCCTCAGCCTGCCCCCAAGCACGAGGCTTTCTGTAAAGGATGACGGAACGCATCAAGCGTGGCGACGAATTCTCACAAAGAAATTGAGAACTGAAAACTTCCTGCCCCCTTTCTCAGCAGAGACCTCCAACAACTCAGCCTCTCACCCAGGCAGCCGCCAGCAGCGCGGGAGCGCTTTGAAGCCTCTGAACGACAAAACCCAACCTGCTGCCTGCAAGCCGCAGCCCGTTGTTCCGGTGTCAGAGCTGCATTTTCCCAGCCTGGAACAAACCACTTGAGAAGCACTTCACAAACACATGTTCGAGCACTCACTGCAGAGCCACTGCGCCAGCTAGCGGGTTACAGCACGGAGCCAGGACTGTGTCTGCCAGGGTGACGGTGACATCGCTGCACCGGTGCGAAGGTCTCCTGCCTCCCACAGCACCTCTGTTAACCCATACATAAGCTGGAGGCAAGCTGGAAGAGGAGCAGGAGAGGCTGCAGTTGCCCAAGGCTCACAGCACACCCCCATGCAGCAAGAAAGCAGCAGCCCCTGCTCAGCTGGTTATAAGGAGAGAACAAAAAGCTCCTCCTGGGGCAGGAGGGCACAGGGATGGTGCTGATCCAGGGCACCTGGTGGTGATCCAGGGCACCTGGTGCTGCAACGCATCCCATCTGGGAGGGAGGCTTTGCGGGGGGGGCAAACACTGGGGGCAGTGTCTGGAGAGAGCAAAAGGGCTCCTGCCCCAAGCTGCTTCCCTGTGAAGTGGCTTGGAAAAGCACCAGGGTGTCCCTTCTGTCCCCAGTAGTCCCAGCTGGTCCCGTGGGCATGCTGGGCTCAGTGAACAGGGACAGCCCTGGCTGCAGCTTCGGGGCTCCAAGAGGACATGCGTTGGGGGTGTGAAGCCCCCCTGCAGCTGTGGTCCCGGGGGGACAGGGGGTGCAGCACACAAGCGGGGCTGTTTGATTTGCTGAGTCAAAGCCAGCAGCCGGGAGCTGGTGTGAAATGCAAAGTGTGTTTAGGTACGGCAGTCCCCGTTAAGTTCCTCGGTGGGACCAATCATTTATAGAAAATTAAGCATATTTTCAAATGCTCTGCTGAACTGGAACCGGGAAAAAAAAAAAAAAAAAAAAAAAAAAAAAAGAAGGATCCAGTGCTGCTTTCTGGCACCTAAACCCTGGCCTGGAGCGAGGTTGGGGGAAGGATGGCAGGAGCCCCACGGGTGAGACAGACAAACGGACACGAGGGGCAGCCCCAGCCCGTGGGCACGAGCGTCCACGCTTCCCACCGGCGAGAAGTGAGCCTGGGAAGGTGACGGGGATGGCTCTGCAGACCTCCAGGCTGCCCATCACTGCCATCAGCAGGCACAACCTCCCCCAAAGCTCCCCAAAGCTCCCCAAAATCTCCCCCAAAGCTCCCCAAAACCTCCCCAAAACCACAGTGATCAGAGCCTGGTGGCGGCCCCTGCCTGGCAGCACATGAGGGATGGGGAAAAATCAGCAGCAAGTCCAGGGGGGCAAAATGCTGAGCCTGCAACGACCTGCACGGACGGGCAGAGCTGCTGTGATCCTTCACTCTGCTTCGCTTTCCCATCCCCTGAAATTAAATTTCCTCTTGCAGAAGTCCAGTGACCACATTTTATGCACAGCACCAGTCCTGTAACAAGCAGCATCACAGGATTAATGAGTCCTTTGCAAGCAGTGAATAAGTATGATTCATTATTGGCAGCAATGCCACTGTAAATGGATTTTTTGTGGTGAAAATAAATAAATAAGCCTACATAACTGAAGGGCCGTTGATGAAGTGTAGGCCAGTTTTAATCACAGTGTAATTGCTGCCATCAGTTCTAATTATTTATAAATATTTTTATAATTGTGGAAATTAAACAATTAGACATCCTTCCTTCCCTCTTCAAAATCTAATCATTTAAAAGTTCAGGATGCGGTCTGGGGCCGGGAGCACCGAACGTACCTCTTGCACAGACCAAAACAGAATTGTTTTACCGTTCTCCTAAAACGTCTGTCCTGCAAAACGAAACGGGCACAGATCCTCCTCCACCTGCAGGAGCAGAAAGCCCCCGGCAGCCCCGAGAGCGGCCGAGGTGCCCCGGGTGTTTGTAACAAAGATTTAAGCGCGCGATGAAACGGCGCAGAAGGAGGTCGTGCTGCTAATTCGCTCGTTACTGATCCCAGCAGATAAATCTACGGCGTGTCAGGGAAGAAATTACCCAGAAATGAAGTATTAAAATGGATGGGATTACTGCCTCGATAAAAAGACACACATTTCGTAGAGCGCTGGGGAGGAAGGGCGCAGACCTCGTCCTTGCCCTTCCTGACCCGTCCCAGCCCCACTCGCCTGCAGGCACCTCCCGGATCCCTCCCTGATCCCTGTTTCTCTTCTCTCCCCCTTCCTTGCAACACCCGAGTGAATACCCAGCACTACCACAGGCATAAATTCCATGCCGCTCAGTCCGTCCTAAGAGAAGTTCTCTTCCCGATGCTTATTGCAGATTTTTATGAGGTTTCTTATGTATTTTTCTCCCTGTCCCCCCGCACAGCCCAGCAGCTGCTCCATTGATATGCTGCTCCCGCACCCCAGCCTCCTTCCCCGCGTGCCAGGGGCTGAGCTGGTTACAAACAGCAAAACGAAATCCTTTCGTTCGTTCCTTGGCAGCTTCGCACCGCCTCGCCCCCTGCCCCTCCTGGAAATTTCCTCCCTGGCGGTGCGGCGCTGGCCTCCGTGCAGCAGCGCTCCCGGGCTGCCCGTGCTGGAGAGGCTCCTCGTGCCGGCACAGCACGCGGGGTGTTCACAGCTCCCCGCACTGTGAGCAGGGAGGAATCGGCCTCGCAGCCCCCCGGGCTCCCCCTGTTGCCCAGCAGCTGGGCAGAGAAGCAGGAGCCCCGATTCCTGGTGGCCCCACAGGACCAAAGGGCGAGCTCCGTGCTGAGCCCCAAACACCCCAAAGGCAGCGCTCGGACCCGGTCACCATCCTTGGAGCCGGCTGCAGGTGACATTTCCAGGTTCTCTGCTGCAGGGATGAGGAATGCCGGCTTCCCTCCCCTGGTTGTGCAGGGGACGCTGCTTCTGCAGCCTCACAGCCGGCAGGACCCAAAACGCATTTAATGAAGCTTTAAAATCAATAGCACGGGTGCGGGAGGCATTTCCCACCGGTGGAGGATTGCCGGTGCTGTGCTGCCACTGGGATCCACCTCCTTCCCCCTCTGCTCATTAGTGTCAGCTGTAACGAGCCTGGTATTTCCCATCCTAACAGCACCTCGGGCAGGAACAAGCCTGGGAGATGCGAAGGGGCTGGGGTGCGCACGCTGCGGTGCCGCGGTCCCCTCCTGTCTGACTCAAGGCACGGTGCAGCTCAGGGACACCGCCAGGGGCTTGGTGCTACCCAGACCCATGGGGGGGGCACCAGCAGGACCGCGGGGAGCCGCAGCCTCCTGCCCAGCTGCTCATGGGGCACAGGAGGGGGCTCCCTGGGGAGCGGGGGCCGCCATCTGCTCGGGATTGCAGGCTCTGCGGGCCGTCACGGCTGTGCCGCATCTGGAGGCAGCCAAGTGACAGCGAAGGTCACCGTCCCGCGAGTGGGAGCTGTCGCTCCGCGTTAGGGCCTGGATTTCACCCTCCGTGGCACCAATTCTCGGCGTGAGCCGCGCAGGGAGAGCTGCGGGTGAGCTGGCACAGGGACCTGGTGGCTGCAAGCATGGGGAAGAGCTTGGGTATCCCCCAGCCACCGCGGTCCCTGTCCCTTGTGCCACACAACGGGCCCGGTCTGGTCTGGTGGGGACAGGAGGGCAGGGAGTGAAGCAGGACCCCAGCGGCTGCAGCTTGGGGACAGGCACAGCCTGGGGCACGTGGCGGTGACCTGAGCCGCAGGAACGGAGCGGCGGCGCCTTCATTAATTCAAGGCATAGGTTGGGTTACCGGGGCCCGGGGTGTCCAGTTTCTGCAGGCACCAGGCATGGCTGGGCACAGCTCCGGGCAGACACCGGGTGCTGTGGGTGTCCTTGGCCCTTCCTTGTGGCAGGGGTGTCACCGGGGGGCCCCGGCACGAGGCGCTGCGGAAGCACCCACGCACCGACGCGATGCACAACCACCACGCGCCAGCCACGGGCTCCAAAGTAAAAGCCAATTTATTGTATAAAGTAAGAACATGAAAGGTCCCTTAAACAAAACACGTATTGGGTCAGACGGTCCCGGCGGTGCCCCCACCCAGGTGTGCAAGCGACCACCCAGGGGTGCCCGCGGGGGCTCGGTCCGGTTCCCCCCAGCCCCTTTCCTCCGCCGTGGGGAGGGGGCAGTGGCTGCATGGGCTGGGGCTGGGCCGGGGGCGTTTGTGCATCATGGGGCTGCGCTGGGGATGTAGGCACTTGTGGGAGGGTGCGGGCACCGCTCCCTCCGCCAGCCCCGGCTGCAGAAGGGACGGGAGAAGAGCGGGGGCCCCGAGCCCTGCCTGCCCCCAGACGCACGGCGCAGCCGGGGCCAGGATCCAGCAATAAAAAGCCCCCGCTGCTCCGGGGCGGGTGCTGCCAGAGGATGTTCAAGCAGCTTTGGTTGGTGCTCTTGGTGAGTTAAGGCAGTTTAGCTTCAGTTGGTTTAAAAAAGGGCAAAACCAGCAAAAAAACAGCTCTCAGGGGCCAGAAGGGTCCGGTTCTGGTCTGGCTTTGCTCCGAGGCTCCGCTTGGACCCTGCACACCCCGAGGTGGGAGCGGAGCCGAACGCAGCCGGGCGCACGTGGGGCAGCCCCGGCGGCGCGGTGCTTCTGGCCCATCTCTACCTACCGAAACCAGGAACCTGCAGCCCAATCCGGGAAGTGTCAAAAAGGGACGTTGGGGCTTTTTAGGGTGAGGGGAGATTCAGGCTCCTGCCAGCGGCACGGGAAGCGGGGAGCAGGCAGACGAGCGGCCGCCTCGTCCCCATCCCAGCGCCGTCACAGTGACCGGTCGCAGCCGTGTGAGTCCTTGAGTAAGAGGCGGGAGCCGCGGTGGTGGCGATGCCACTGGGCTGGAAGCCCTGACCCGCGTGGTTTCTGGGGAGCACCGAGGGGGAACCCGCTCCCCCCATGCACTCGGCCCCCTCCATCAGTACCCACCTCCCTTGGCACAGGGCTCAGCCCAGGGCAAGCTCGTTTCCCGTTTGCATCTCGCAGAAACGCACGCTCAGAACGGGAGGTCCTGGTTTGACCCCCCCCCAGCACCCATCTCCAAGCGGGGGACCCCCTGCTGTGGGACCCCACGCCCCTCACTCCACCCGGGATCAGCCGGGGAGCGGCGAGGGCGGAGAGGGGAGATGGGGCCCAGCGTGAGGGACAGGAGCTGGGGCAAACCCACGCCCGCCCCTCGCCTTTCCCCACCGCTGCATCCCCCTGTCCCCTGTCCATCGGTCCCGCCGGGCTGCAGCTCTGAGCCCAGCCCGCGTCCCCCCGGGGGGGCAGCCAGGCGCCCTGTGCCGCCGGGAACATCCCTCGGGCAGCGGAGGGTAAGCCGGAGGGATTAAAACACTGATTTCGTTAATGCCCCAGGGGATCTCTGCAAAGGAAATAAAAAAGTTTGGAATGAAGTCCAAATGTCCAGCTTAGTTGGAGCGATGGCCGTGCGGCGGGGGCACGCTGGGGGTCTCCCCGCTTGCTCCGTCCTTGTTGCCAATAACCGCTCCCCGCTGCAGCCGCGTCCCCTCACCGTGCCCGACCCCGGTGCTCGCATTGCTGCGGGCGGCCACGGCTGCCCCGGCCAGACACCGACTCCCCCAGAACAAAACAAAGCACGGCGATTTCTGCGCGGTGACAGCAGCCGGGAACAGCCCCGGCCGGCCCCGGGCCCCGCGGGTCCCTCACACCACGGTGCTGATGGTGGACGACTCCTCCGAGCGCCGCTGCTTGCTGGGCAAGGACTTGAGATACTCGAGGTGCCGCCGGGCGTCCTCCTGGTTCTGCCGCACGTAGTAGACCAGGTAGGAGATCACCATGGCGAACCAGCCGAACATGGTGACCAGCATGGCGATGTCCGTGGTCTTTTTGTACATGTTGCAGAAGTCCGTGTCCGCGATCACCTGCAGGAAGGCTTTGCCGACGTGCTCCTCCTGCACGGAGGAGTCGCAGACGATGCCGCCCGAGGAGCCGGCCGCCAGCTCCACCGTGCGGATCAGCTCCTGCAGCCGGCAGTCACACAGCCAAGGGTTGTTAGAGAGGTTGACCTTGGCCTTCAGGTTGCTGAAGGCGTCCTTGCTGACCGACACCAGCCTGTTGGAAGACAAGTCCAGGGAGTGCAGGTGGTCGCCCAGGCCGCGGAAAGCCCCGCTCTCGACGCCGGCGATGGCGTTGTGGGACAGGTCCAGCTCCAGCAGCAGCGGCAGGTCCCGAAAGGCATCGCGGGGCAGGAAGGGGATTCGGTTGGAGTCCAGGTAGAGCTTGTTGGTGTCGTTGGGGATGTCTTTGGGGACCTCGGTCAGCTGAGCGTTGCTGCAGCGGAAGGTCTTCAGCCCCTCCTCCTCCGAGGGGTAGCAGCCCTTGGGGAAGGCGGCGGCCGAGCGGAGGCAGGAGGCCAGGAGGAGGACGCTCTGCAGGAGCAGCCACATGGTCGCGGAGCGCAGGAGGAACGGCTCCACCGGAGGCATGGCGCCGCGCTGGCTTGCTCACGCGGCCGCCGGCCCCTCGGCTCTTGCCCGCGGTGGTTTGGGCTGGAGTCGGTGCATCTGGGACGGAGACAGCAAGGGCACAGCGTCAGGCAGAGGTGCCAAGGGGCACAAGCGCTGCTCTGCCGGCGGTGAGCATCGCGCCAGCCCCGGCACACCCAGCCGCGGGATGGGAACGGGGACGGGGACAGCCGGCACGGCTCACTCGTCCCCCTGCCATCAGCGGCTGCGCTCAGTGTTCCAGCGCAGCAGGATTAGGCCCCGTGGGGCCGAGCGACCACACGTCTCCTGCGTGCAGCAGCTGGGCTGTAACAAACGGACACGGCGCGGGCTGAGCCAGAGGCGGGGGTGAGATCCCCGCCAAGGTCACCGGCAGTGCGATCGCTGCCTGAAGGCCAACGCATCCTGCAGAGGCGGCCGGCAAGCCCTGGCTCCAGCCGAGCAGCCTCTGCAGGCAGGGCCCCTGGGGAGCGTGATGGAAGCAAGGCGCGGGCAGGAGCAGCGCAGGTTCCCCGAGCGGTGCGGGGCTGGCGCGCAGGCAGGGCTCTTGCTCACCAGCTCCCAGCGCTGCCCGCCCCGGGGACGCAGGCACGCACCACGCTTTCTGTGGGGTGTTTTTGCTTTGGAGGGGACTGGCACAGGCGGGCGGCCGGGCTGCGCTGTCCCCTGCCCGGTGCCACGCCAGCCCCAGGGCCGGGCTGCCCACACCACCCTGTAACCATGGTCCCCATCCAGCCCTTTATTCCGGAGGGGAAAAACGTCAGCAGGAAAGAAACAAAAACAGAAAAAGGAAATTCACAGGAGCTGAGCGTTTAGCAAGTTCCCAGGGTGGTGGCAGCAGATAAGGCCACGTCCGAGAGCGGCGAGCGCGCTGCCCTGCTTTCCCAGCCACAGGTCCCGTCTCACCGAGGGGCCGCGGCGGCAGCGCAAGCAGGGCAGGATGCAGGAGCTCTCCTCTCCCAGCATCCTGTGACTGAAGACAGCGGCGTGGAAGGGCTCCCCGTGGCATGGGTTAAGCAGAGCTGTGCTGTGGAGAGCCCCACGCTGTGCTGCCCCGGGCATCTCCTTGGTAGCCTGCCCGCAGCCTTGGGGCTGTCCCCTGCAGCCCCCGCAGCACCCCAGGTTACAGGGGTCCCACGTCCTCCTCCCTGCCTGAGGATGTAGGGTTGCAGCTCCTTGGGGCTGGGTTTCCCCAGGGAGGCAGCGATGCTGCTCCCCATTGGTGGGGGGCCCAAGCTCCCCCCAGAGCCATGCTGGGGGCTGCTGGAGCTGTAGGGGGGAGGCTGCCAGGCCTGGGATGGGGCAAGGACGGGGCTTTCTCCGCTCGCTGCTCAGCACCGTAACTCAGCTCGACTGCACCGAAACACCCCAAGGTCGCGCCAGTGCAGAGCTGGCCCCGAGCACCCCCCTCCCGGCACCCCCCGAGCAGGGAGCGGGGCTCGGAGCAGCTGAAGGGCACCGGGAAACCCAGCCCCACACCGACACCTCCGCCTGGCCGGGGGACCAGCCCCCCAAGTCTGCCAGAAGTAACCCGGGGGGGCGAGCCCAGGGCCGGGCACTGCTGCAAACGGACCCGAACACACCGGGACCGGTGACCCAGGAAAGGGGGAGCCTCGTCCGCGGCAGCCGGGGGCTGGGGGACCCCCCCTCGGGAGGGATGCGGCTCTCCAGGGCCCCACTGGGGGCTCGGATGGCTGCGGCCACGGTGCTCCGGATCAGGCACGGCACCGAGCGCGGGCGCAGCCAGCCCGGTGCAGCGCCCTGCCGGGGCGCGGGGTCCCCGGCCCGACCCCCGGGGGTCGCCGCCAGCCGCGGGGACTCCACCGAGGTGCCGGGGGGCAGCCGGGGCTGGCGGCGGCGGGGCCGTGCGGGCACCAGGACCCTCGGTGCGCCCGGAACAGCCGGGGATGCCCGGGGTTCCCCCCAGCCCCGCTGCAGCGCCGGCTCCGCTCGGCACCGGGGGGGCGCGTTGCGGGCGAGGGAAGCCCCGGTAATTCCCCGGGGGACCACCCCCGCCCCCCGCACCCCCGCCCCTGCGCCCGCCGCCTCCCGCCCTGCCCCTCCCGGAGCCGGGAAGCACCGGGGAGCACCGGAGAGCACCGGGGAGCACCGGGGAAGGGGGGTCCCGGGCCGGACTCACCTGCCGTGCGCCCCCCGCGGCGGCGGAGCGGCCCCGCGCCCCGGGCCGGAGCGGCCGCGCCCCGCGCAGCGCGGCGGGCCCGGAGCCGGCGGCGGCGGCGGCGGGGCCGGTGGGCGGGATCCACCGCCCGGGCCTCCCCGGGGCTCCCCGCCCCCGGCCCGCCCCGCCGGGGGGGCTGCACGGCGCCGGGCACCCCCGCCTCGCTCCCGGCTTCTCTCCCCGGCCGGCCCCGGGAGAGGCTGCGCCGCGGGACCCCTGCCCCGGGGATGGGATGGGTTTGGGGGGGGGGGGGACGCACCGGGGGGACCCCCAAGGCCCCAGCCCGGGGGCAGCCGCAGCGAACGGAGCCGCCGGGGAGCGTCGAGCCCCCCGGGTCCCTGCGTGGGAACGGCGCTGCGCCCCCCCCCCCCCCCCCGGAGGGCGATGCCTGGAGCTGGGCTGTGCCCCCCGCCGCTGCCCCCGTCCCGGGGCTGCCCACGGCTCAGCCCCGTGGACACCGGGAATCCCCCCAAACCCCCCCGCCGCCGCCGTTCCCCCTCCCCCGCCACGGAGCGCGACCCCTCCCGGCCGCCGCCTCCCGCGGGCACCGGCATCGCTTACCCGGGGAAACCCGAGCCGCGGCGGGCAGCGAGGCGGCCGCAGCCCGGGGGGGGGGACCCGGAGCGGGCCCCCAGCCCAACCCCGAGCTGCCCGGACCGGGGCTCGCCGGGCTGCGCTCAGGACCATGGAGAGCGGCCGCCGTTACCGGGCCCGGCCCGTTCCCGGTGCCCCGTTCCCGGCTGGGGCCGCTCCACGCAGCCGGCAGCACCGGGGCTCGCCCCCCCTGCCCCCGCGGGACACCGGGCACCGGGGACGAGGGGATGAGACCTCGCGAGCAAGGATGCCGGTGACCCCCGCATCCCGGTGCCCGTTCTCCTTGGAGAGGCCGCGTGTTGCCACCCCGCCGCTGCTCCGGCGGATAACCGGTTTACGAGGCGCCTGGCCTGCATCTGGCTCCATTAGGACAACCGAAGCTGACGGGAGGGCTGGAGCCAGGCGCTCCCCGGGGACCCCCACGTTCCCACCCCAAGAGCTGCCCCGGGGCTGCCAGGCCCTGGCGGGGCCCACGCTCCCGCCGCTGTCTCCGTCGCTGGGGCTGGGATCGCAGCCAAGCCCGCACTGGGGCATCCTCAAAGGCTGGCGGGCAGCAGGCAGGGAGCCTCCACCTGCCCTCAGGCTCCTCAGCTCGCGTCTCCCCACGGTTGGCCGGGGAGCGGAGCAGCCCCGAGCCCCCCAGTACTGGTCCCAGTGCTGCCGGGTGCTGTGCCCGCAGCAGGACCGGAGCTGGAGCTGCGGCAGCGCCAGGCGAGGCAGCCACCAGCTGCAGGAGCGGGGCTGGAGGGAATCACGGACGCGTCCAGACCGATGCTGGGGCTGCTGGAGCTTTTGGCAAGCCCCAGCTGATGGTGGCCACGAGGAGCTTCCCGAGCTTAGCCCAGGGGCTGGGGGGGCAGCGGCGCTTCCCCACCCCATGGAGCCTGAAAACCCAGAGCCTGCAGTGCAGCGCGACCCCGCGCGGACCCTTCCCTGCCGCAGGCAGCACCGGCTGGCTAAAAATAGGCAGCACCAGCTCCCCGCTGCCAATATGCAGCTAAATATAGCCGGTACCGAGCCGGCAGCGGGACCACGGCCGGCCGAACGGGAGGGGAGCGTGGCCCCCAATATGGGGGTGGATGGGGAAACCAGGCGGGAGCAGCCCCCCTGCAAGCAGGGAGCTGCCAGCCCGGGCTGCGGGTGGGAGGACAGATCCTTCTCGCCAGGGACCCCTTGCCCCCAAATTCCGGGGTTCCCTGGGTGGGTGAATCCAGGCTGGGGAGCCCGAGGAGCGGTTCCCCTCACTGCGCTCCCACCGGCAGCGAGAGAGAGGCTGCTGCTGCTGCTGCATCACCGAGAGGGATTAATATTTATGGGCGTTTAAAAATAGCCGTCGCATTGTGCTTCCCCCTCACGTGCGGAGTCAGCGGGGTGCGGGGAAGCTGCTAAATTAGATGTCACCGCACAGAGGGAGCTGCTCAGTCAGGCAGGAGCAGGGATAAAAATAGAGCCTGCCGTGCGTGCGTGGCTCCCCTGCAAAGCAGGGCCGGCTCCCGCGGGATCCCCCGCCTCCGCTCACGGCATCCCCGCACCTCACCACGCTGCCGTGGGCACCCCCGGGGCGCCTGGGCAGGGACTGGGTTTTCCTGGCCCTGCGGGTGGGTCCCCCGTGCCCATGGCCACGGGAGCAGCTGCCGGGGGAAGCTCCGGCTGCAGGAAGCCACCCGGTGCCTGCCAGCGGCACAATGCCAGCGCGTGGTGCCCTGGTCCCCATGGCCCTGCCGTGCCCAGCTGGTGCACAACCACGGGGCTGGGGCCAGATCCAGAGCTGGCACCCACCGGCACCGCTGCACCATGGCTAGATGGGTGCACAGGGGGGTCTGCAGGGCCCCTGTCCACATCCGTTCCCTGTGGACGGGTGTGCGGCCACCCTCAGGCCCACAAGGTCGCTGGCACAGGGCGCCCAGCCCTAGGCAGAGCAGGGGAAGCCTCGAAGCCTTCAGCACAAGGCGGCACTGCGAACTCCTCCATGCCAGAAACGAGACCCCAAAAATTGGCTTCGCCGTGTGGCCAGGGAGGGCTGGCAGCAGCCGTGCCGAGCTGGGGGGCTCCGAGTGATCCTGGTGGAGCTGCCTGTGCTGGGCGTGGGGATGGAGAGGTTGCCCTGGGGGTGCCACACTGACGGGCACGGCTCTGGGGCCGGCTGTGCCCTGGCAGGGTCCCACGGGAGCCAGCAGCAGAGCAGCTCAGGGCAGGGGCTGGCAGCACAAAGCGGCCTCACCGCTCAGCGCCGTGCTGCACCCTCTGCCGCTCCCCGGCAGGAGAGCTCGCCGCGGCGGCGGCGCGCACAAAGGCTGCACAGATGGCTGCGCGCACCGAGGGGCCGCGGCAGCGCCACGCTGCTGGCTTTGATCGCTGTGCAAACAAAGGCACGGCCAGATGGTCGCCCCGCGCTCCAGCGCAGGAATCCTGCCTGAGCTCCCAGGCCCTGACCTTGGCCGCGCATCCTGGCGGTGCCCGCTGGCATTGATGGCGTGCCCGATGCCTTGGCTGAGGTTTCCCAGTGGGGACACCCCCACACCCCACTGGGGTTGATCCCGCTGAGCACAGCACGGGGTGCTTTGTGCCTTTAGGGCCACAGCTCAGGGGTGCTGTGGGCAGAGCAGCTGTGAAGTGAAGCAGGGGGCGAGCGCTGCTCTGCTCCCCTTCCCAGCAGCGCAGCCCCCAAAGGACCCTCCTTGGGAGGTGGTGGAGACCGCGTCCCCTGCCCAGGGAGGTGGTGGACTCACCGTCCCTGGGGGTGTTTAAGGGAAGTTGGACGTGGTGCTTGGGGATGTGGTCTAGTGGGTGATGGTGGTGGCAGGGGGGCTGTTGGGCCGGATGGTTTTGGGGAGGGGTTCCAACCCTAGTGATTCAGTGATGGTGGTGGTAGGGGGATGGTTGAACTGGATGATCTTGGCAGTCTATTCCAACACTAATGATTTTGTGATTCTATGATTCTATGTTGCTGGTAGGGGGATGGTCAAACCAGATGGTCTTGGGGGGCTTTACCAACCCTAATGATTCTAGGATTCTATGATTGTATGTTGGTGGTAGGGGGACGGTTGGACCGGATGATCTTGCCGGTCTATTCCAACCCTAATGATTCTGTCATGGTGGTGGTAGAGGGGTGGTTGAACTGCATGACCTTGGGATCTTTTCCAGCCCTAACGCTTCTGTGATTTGGGGCACAGATCCCGACCCAGGAGGGCTGCGCTGGGGCTCCCGCATCAGAGGGTGGCACAGGAGGAGCCCGTTGGCACCCAGAGGCTCGGGGCGGGTGAGGTGGGCGCTGCTGGGCCTCCAGCCCCAGGACTTTTATTATTATTTTGCAACTCCTTCAGGTGTCCACAAGGAATTTTGCCCCTCTACCCCCCCCACAAAACAAACAAACAAACAAACAAAAAAACACATTGTGGCATAGAGGTATAATTTCAGTTCACACCAGAGGACATTCTTCTCACTGAAGTACAGTTAAGCCCCACAAACTGCCAAAAAACCTGCCAAAAAGTAATGTATTTACAAGTTAGTTTTACACGTTGGCATTATTTACTTGTCTGGTCTTGCATTCAGGGCTTGACTTACCTGGGGGGGAACATGTAATGCCATGCAAGGTTGTTTGGTTGTATGACTGACAACATGACTTTAAAATTTTGAACTGTTTGTATAGAAGCAAAATACAGAAGAGTACACTATCCCCAAGGGAAACGTAGAAATTACCTGTTGCTTCTCAGGTTTTAAGTTAAAAGGTGTAAGCGTCTGTTAAGGTGTAAGAAAAAGCGTAATCAGCTGTTTGAGCACAATTCTTATGTCTACATGAACATTTTCCTCTCCAATTTCCAACTTGGAGTGCAACATTTTTCGTCATACTCTTAGATCAGGTCCTTGTAGGTCCCTTCCACCTCGGGATATTCTGTGATTCTGTGGTTCTGTGGTTCTGTGATTCTGTGATTCTGTGGTTCTAGGATTCTGTGGTTCTAGGATTCTGTGATTCTAGGATTTTGTGATTCTAGGATTCTGTGATTCTAGGATTCTGTGGTTCCAGGATTCTGTGGTTCCAGGATTCTGTGGTTCTGTGATTCTAGGATTCTGTGATTCTAGGATTCTGTGGTTCTAGGATTCTGTGATTCTGTGATTCTGTGGTTCTAGGATTCTGTGATTCTAGGATTCTGTGGTTCTAGGATTCTGTGGTTCCAGGATTCTGTGATTCTGTGGTTCTAGGATTCTGTGGTTCCAGGATTCTGTGGTTCTGTGACTCTGACTCTGTGGCTCCAGGCCCGGACTACAACTCCCGGCGTGCCGCGGGGCCGGGGCGGGACGCGCCGTGGGGCCGGCCGGGAGCGCGGCGGGTGCGCGGCGGAGAGCCCGGGCCGGGCCGGGCCGAGCCGAGCCGGGACGAGCCGAACCGGGCTGAACCGGGCCGGGGCCGCAGCGGTGAGTGCGGGCCGGGCCGGGCCGGGGAGGGCCGGGGGGGGTCCCGCGGCGAGGCCGAGCCCCCCCGGCGTGCAGCGGGGGCAGGGGGGCGGCGGCCGGTCCCGGGGCGCAGCCGGCTCCGGTGATCCCGTGCAAAACCGGGGGCTGCTGCCGGGGGCTGGGGGCGATCCCCGGGTCCCCGCTGGGCAGCGGCCGGGGCTTTGTTCGGAGCTGGGCGGGGGGAGGGACCCCCGGAGGACAGCCCCGACCTGTAGCGCTGCCCGGTGCCGAGTGCCCCCGGAACGGGGCGGGGGGGGCAGGGATCGGGGCGGGGGGGGGACAGGGATCCGGAGGGGGGCACAGATCCCATGGGGGGGGCACAGATCCCACGGGGGGGGCAGACATCCAGAGAGGGGCACAGATCCCACGGGGGGGGGCAGAGATTCAGAAGGGGGCACAGGTCCTACAAGGGGGGAACAGATCCCACAGCAGGGTACAGATCCCACGGGGTGGGGCAGAGATCCAGAGGGGGACACAGATCCCACGGGGGGGGCACAGATCCCACAGCAGGGCACAGATCCCACGGGGGGGGGGGGGGGGCAGAGATTCAGAAGGGGGCGCAGATACCATGGTGGGGGGGGGGGTACAGATCACACAGCAAGGCACAGATCCCACAGGGGGGTACAGATCCCACGGGGGGGGGGGGGGGGGCAGAGATTCAGAAGGGGGCACAGATACCATGGGGGGGGGGGGGGGTGTACAGATCACACAGCAAGGCACAGATCCCACAGGGGGGCACAGATCCCACGGGGGGGGGGGGGCACAGATCCAGCTGCTGCTGTGCCCACCCGCGATCGCTCATGCTTCTTCTGCTGCCTGCATCAGCCGGGGCCTCATCCTGACCCCCGTCCCGCCGCTGCCCCGGGTGCTGGGTTCACGGCCAGGCTCCGGCCCGGCAGAGCCTCCAGCAGCCCAGCTCGGGGCCACAAAGCAGTGCTGGTTAGTCCGACGTGCCAGCGCCTTCCCCTATCAGCCGCCTTTACGTGCAGCCAACATCTTCGAGGCACTCGATACTCCGGTTCTCGCAAAGAAGGGTTTAAAATATTTATTTGCTCGGGAGATGGTGAGTGCTGTTGCTGCCAGAGATAGGGATCGCGGCTCTGCTGCGGCTCCCCCGGATCACGATCGCTTGCATGCTGGGAACGCTCAGGAAGATCGCCCGAGATAAGCACCTGCTGCCTTCCTCACCTCTGCGGTCCTCAGATAAAGCTCCCGCACGGAGCAGGCAGCGGGCGAGGCGGCCAGCAGCAGGGTGCAATCCTGCAGCACCCCGGGGAACGGCTGTCGGGAAGAGCCGTGCCCTGCCCGGCGTTCTGGGTCACGGCTGAGCAGCGGGACGGGGCGGGTGGTGGTTGGGCTCCCCCGGGGAGCAAAAGAAGAGGTGGGGAAGGAGCTGCGCCTCGGGGCGCTGGTGGCATGGCTTTAGGCATGGTCCTCCAGCAGCTGCTGACGTTGGGTTGTTTCCCCTTTTTGTAGAAGCAGGGAGGTGCTGTCACGGCAGCTGCTGGCAGCCCCAAAGCACCTTGCTCGGAGCCCCAGGACAGGTCTGGTTCTCCCGAGGGAGCCCTGGGCAGCCGGGAGCTCACGAGTGACGGGTGGGCAGTCGGTCACGCAGGCACAGAAAGGCCCGGGCAGAGAGGAAGGGCTCAGCTCCTCCATCGCGTGTGCTGTTTGTGTCCCACCACGACTTTCTCCCTCCTTGGATGGCCACCGTCCAACGTCAGCGCAGTCCTGACCTTCACACCCGGTCTGTTGAAACATCCAAACTTTTCTGTCCTGAAACGGCGCTGCACGACTGGGACAGGCAGCTCAGCAGCCAGCTGCTGCAGGGGCGGAGCTGGAGTTCCTCCCGCTTTTGTCTCTCGCCTTGGTGTGTTTTTTTTTTTTTTCTGCAGGTGAACAAATCCCCGGTGTAAAATCAGAAAGCAAACAGCATGGGATCGGGGATGGGGGTAGGGATCTGAGCTTCGGCAGCGCGCTCCGTCAGCCAGACTTTTGCAATAACGTGCAAAGCTCTGTGTGCAATCTGAAGTGAGCAAAGAGCTTGGGCAAGGGCTGCGAACACGAGGTCAGAAACGGGAAAGATTCGCAAATGAAATATTTTTAAGGTGGGGAAGGCAGAGTTAGAAAAGCATGCAAAATTATCCTAATAATAGGACCTAACGCTTGCCGTCGCCACAGCTGTCTTGCAAGGCTGAATTCACCTCCTGTGCTGTTTGTACTCGCATTTCACCACTCCAGTCATTTTTACAAGCAAGGAAACTGAGGCAAAGGGAGGAGGATTGCTTCACGTACAACTTCTGAGCTTGGCCCTTTGCCACCCAGCCTCAGCTCTGCAACTGCCCTCGTTTGCAGATGGCACCGGGTGGAAGTTGCTCCTTGTTTTTTGACCGTCAGACTCGCAGTTGTCCCCAAATGGAAACTGCGCTTTATTCCTAAACGTCCAGGCTGCCCCTCCAGCTGTAGGTCTGCGGGCTTCTGCAGCCCTCGGATAACGGCATCACCTCGAGAAAAGAGGGGGAGCTGGAGGGCCTGGAAGATGTCACCACCCCAGTTCCAAAGAGGAAACAATCTTCTCTTTCTCAGTGTTAATTAAACTCGATTTTAAAGCTTCCAGTGAGGCCGTTCAGCATCAGGCTTCCTGCACCGTCGAGTTGCTCCGAACCTCTGCTGTGCCGCTAACGCCGCTGCGCGGTTTGTCTCCGTTCTCTTTGCTGCTATCTTCTGAGTACTTGAGGACTATTCATCACATCTTTCTTGAGTGTTCTCTAGACTAAACAAACCCATTTCCTTCAAGCTGTCCTTGCAGGTCATGTTTTTCCTACACCTCTGCTCATTCTCACAGCTCTCCCCTGGACTCCCTCCAGCTCCTCCCAGCACTGGACAGTACTCGAGCTGAGGCCTTACCAATATCGAGGAGAATTATTTCCTTTGTCTGGCAAGCAGCACTCCTGTTTATGCATTCCACAGCGGTGGTTGCTTTTTCTTTCTCTTTTTCCCAGTAGTATGACATTTTGGACTCGTGTTACGCCTCGCCGCAGCCCCCAGATTTCCTTTCGAAAGCCTTTAGGAGCTGCAGCAGATTAGGGACGGAGCTGCTCTCCCAGCCAGGCCTGGAGCGCTGAACTCCGGCTCCGAGTCCTGCTTCCAGACCAAGCTTCCTCGTCTGGAGTGCCCGGTAGCTGACAGCCTTTCGCCCAGGAGACGTGCCAAGAGGCTGAGCGACCTGCAGATCTGTAGGGTTTTTTTCTACAAGGGAAACAAAAGCCTTCTCCAGATGTGAACCACCTGGGTAGCAGAAGTAGGTGAGCATCCATCAGCTCACCTGGCAGCCTCTGGTGCTGAGCAAGCACCGGCTGAAAGTGGCAGCGAGCGTCCCAGGAGCTGCAGAGTCGAGCACGAGCCGTGTGTGCGAGCCCTGGGCAGGAGCAGGAGAGCACAGCAGCTTCTGAGACAAGCCAGGCCCAGCGCTCCGTAAGGGAACTCGCAACAGCTGGCAGCGACATCCAGCGCGTAATGTTAGATCTGGCTCGGGCTCGCCTCCTGAGACTGCGAGAGCTGGAGAGAACAGCAACTTGTTCTTCAGCTGTGGGAACGAAAGCAGCAACAACACAAGGCTAGACAGCAGGAAAAAGCCCTCGCCTTGGGGTCCTCTGCAAGGAGGTCCGGGCTGTAGTACCTAACAAAACCACATTTCCTTGGGACATGGACAGTGAGGATTTCATGCAAGGCCTTCCATATGTAAAGATAGTCTACCTTACAGGGGTTTTAATTTGTCTCTTTGCTGTGATCCCTGAAAAGCGGTATGGCAGCCCTCATCTTCTCAGTAAGCCTAAAACGTGACCAATACCTGCTGCTGGTAGCTGTCAGCACAGCAGTCCAAAAAGCCACAGCATTGGCCATAGGGCACCGGTCCAAAAACTGCTGGTGTTACCCACTTGCAATCTGAAAGGATAACGCCGTCTTACGTCCTCATCTCCCTGGGATTGCTTACAAAAACCTGAGCTCCAAGTCTCCTTCCCTAAAGGGGAATTCTGTTACCACTGCCCCCATCCCGCAAGCCTTAAATTGGAAGGGAAAACTTACAAACCAGACCAGGAGACCAGCGAGCCTCCAGAGCATGCAGAACCCTCCTGAATTATGCGAACTAACCGGGTGATCTGTTGATAAATAGCTGCTTTGCCTTCACTCTTCAAATACTAGCGTTTGCTTTCTTAGTTTAAAGTACGTTGAACCCAGAAACATGTAAGAAACTTCATGAGCCAAGTACTTCCATTATTAATACTGCGATGATGGCTTAAAAAGCACTTAAAGTATTCATCTGAGTCTTGTGAGTCTTGTCAGGCAGGACTCGCATTGAACATTGAAATCTTGGTTCCAGGAAAACGCTTCACACGTAGCTTCTGTCACAGACAGGCTCCCCACACGCTGTTCCCAAACGCAAACTGCTCCCAGATTCAGCCTCCCCTCAGAAACATCTGTAACAAGGTGCAGAGAAGTGAACCAACGTGGGATTTTTATAGCAAACAAAAATTTCAGCTTGCTTAACAGCAAGACCCTCCACCCCTGCTGTGCTTAGCTGAGAAATTTGGACGGAGGGTTAGAGCGGTCCGAGTCCTAACCTGACTCTGCTTTAGTTTCAGGGGGTGCCCAACTGACACGAGAGCCACCATGAACGTGGGAACGGCACACAGCGAGGTGAACCCCAACACCCGTGTCATGAACAGCCGCGGCATCTGGTTGTCCTACGTCCTTGGAATCGGCCTGCTGCACGTTGTGCTCCTGAGCATCCCCTTCTTCAGCGTGCCCGTGGTTTGGACTCTCACTAACATCATTCACAACATGGTAAGGAAGCAGCGTGGTTGGTTCGACTTCTAGGGCACGGAGAGGTAATCTCTCTGCACCAGCTGTTCTTTTGAGAGAGATCTAATCCAGCTCTTGTTGACACAGTTCCTTTCTCTATTTCCAAAGACATGGGGTAAGTTACTCAACCTCCAGCCCTCAGACTGCGCCTTTTCCTCTAGGTCATGTATTTAGATCCAGCCTAGGTACTGATAAGACTCCAAGCATCTGGTAAGGCTGCCCAGAGGGGACACAACTGATTTGCCTGCAGAGCAAGTCCCTTTGCTGTGTCCACCCTAGCAGAGGAATAGCTGTACCAGGCCACAGAAGCTGGCATGGCAGCTTTCACTTGGGTTGATACGATCAGACTGGATCAGCCTCGTCAGAGTTAGAAAGCAAGATTAACCCTCAGCTCGCTCTGCTTAAAGTAGAAGATTGGTCCAGAGACAGATTCTCCCCTTGTAAGCATCAGGTACCCAAATGACAATGTGTCAGAGCATCGGGCTAGGGGAAGCAGGGCGCCTGCTCCGTTCACACAGCGCAGTCTTGTGCTGTGCTGCAGCCACGCAGTGACAACTTCCCCGGTGAGCAGAAGAAAACCATGCTCTGTTTAACTGCTCACTTCCGTGCCTCTGCCATCCCATTGTTCAAGTCTTAGCACGCTTGGGTCCTAGGGCTTGAGCAGACCTCTCCACAGCCATTCGCCCTCAGGCGAAAGAGGCAGAATACTTCAGAGGCGCAGCAATCAATTTTGTGTCATTTATTTTAAATAGCATCTCGGCCCAAGAATATCCCAGCGACAAAAAACACCCTTATCGGGGACCCTCACGCTCATATTATTCACATCTCTAGTGAAAAGAAAACAGCACGCCAGCTAGAACTGCTAGGGGCTGAGTTCAGTGCATGCTACCTGCATTTCATCCAGCTCCTTTCCCTGCTCTCCTCTGCCAGCTTAAGTGCTTAGGTCTTGGGAGCAGAAAGGAGTTAAAGCCAGCAGTGGCTGTGCTTGAAAGACGTGTCTGACTGAGCCAGACACTTGCTGCTTATCTCTAAGTCGTGTTCCACTTCGAGGTTAACTTGTAATCAGAATAGTAACAGACCCTTACTGCCTGCAGGTCTAGCAGCACTTTTTTTAGAAAGCATTTAGCATTGCTGCTGCACAGTAGAGCGAGTCCATGCTAATCTCCCGATCCAAGTGCTGTAATCCTGCAACTACCTTCTTCCCTCGTGTGCAAGAGCTGAGTGAGAGGCCCCACGTGCAACAGCCAAGCCTGGGAGAGCCCCGGCTAGTGGCCTTCACCCTAACTCACTGCTTCAGTAGCTGCTGTTTGAGTTTCCCAGCAATGGCAATGCATCCCTCTAGCGGGACAGCGTGCTGGTGCAAGCTGCCCGCCCGAAACCTCTCACCGCTGTGCTGTGCGTGCTGAAGTTGTGCTGTTCGTTGCGTTGATCCCGCTGTATGTATGTTTGCTGCAGAGTATGTACATCTTCCTACATACCGTGAAAGGAACCCCTTTTGAGACGCCAGATCAGGGGAAGGCTCGGCTGCTCACGCACTGGGAGCAGATGGACTACGGCGTGCAGTTCACAGCGTCCCGCAAGTTCCTGACCATCATGCCCATCGTACTGTGAGTACTGCAGGGCAGCTGAGCTGCCTCGTGTCCTGTGCTGGTCAGCGCTCCTGCTGCCCGTGCTGTCTGGGGAAACAGAAAGCATGAAGTGGTGTTAATTCCTCGTTTTGTTCCCTGCCTTTCCAGGTATTTTCTAACCAGCTTTTACACAAAGTATGACCGGATACACTTCGTAATCAACACCATCTCCCTGATGAGCGTCCTGATCCCCAAGCTGCCTCAGTTTCACGGAGTCCGGATCTTTGGGATCAACAAGTACTGAACTGCGTAAACGGAGCGCATGGAAGAGGAGCAGAGGCGAGGGGAAGTTCCTTCTCTCTTGCTCTGTTTCTTCACCCCCATGCCCACTGGGATCTGATTTCACAGTGGCTGTTTAAACGCAGTACCCGATAGACATATACCGCATGCTGGATCCTCATGCCCAATAAATCTAAACAAGCTCCAGAGTAGAGTTTAGCGCGGAGCAGGATACATGACGCTGGATTTCTTTTATTCCAGCGTCATAAATAGATGGAGATACACTGAGACTTCAAGGTACAAAGAGGATGAGTTACGGGAAGATCGTCATCTATCCCAGACATTGAACAGCGAGAACAGGGATGAGGGGAAAAGCTTTTAGTGCTGGTACTATTGCTGTGGTAAATGCACTTTAACATACATTTCCCTTTCTGAAGTTAGGTGCTTTAAGCAATATGTGGGGAAGTTCAAAGGGAGACAGCCAGACTTCCCCAATAGTTGATTGTTTTGGGGTTTGAGTCCCGTTTTGGGGCAGGGGAGGAGAGGGAGGGGGAACAGAATGACAGATTTGCATTTTGAAATCTTTTACGCCACTGAGAAAGGAAGTTCTTTTACTGAGAACAGTACAGGAAAGAATCACCTGCAATTTGACAAAGCTTTCAGGTTTCTGTGGTACCATTCGTGTGGTTCAGGGAAAAGATTACCAGATCCTAAGCTACAGTTGTTACTTTCAACTTGTACCAGAATTTGTCTGGGTAACGTTGCTCCCAAGCCCAAACCACTAAAATTTTAAAGCACGCTGAGCACTCAGGCAGTGCAGCGTTTGGATTAAAGGCCAGGTTGCAGCTCATTTTAATGATTAACTACAAATGCCACTGGGGTACTTGGTACATGGAGATTGCATGAGCATGGGAGAAGCTGCTGACTGATGGGTACAGGCCAAGCGAGAGACGGACGGCTGCCTGCTATAATCAGTGGCAATAATTGGAATTTTTCTCCTCCATCCGTCTCCTTGGTCTCTTAGGTCTGCGTACACGTTACTGAGATCTGCCAGTTCTAACTGTGGACTTAACATGCAAGCCTCCATGTGGCAAACAAGTGATGCCTGACTGCCTGGCACTCAGCGCCACGTGCAAGTGCTGCAGCAGCAGCCCCTGGGCCCAGGGTGACGCTGCCAAGGGTGAGGGAGCTGCAGGAGGGCGATGCTAATGAGCGGCACGCTGAAGTGACCAAAAGAAGGGTGTTACGGGGCACTGAGGACAACAGATGATTTGGTATAGGAAGAAAAATGAGCCTTTTCCCCCATAAAACTACCACCTGAACGAAAAAAGGTCTGCAGGTTTAGACTTCCTGGCTGAGATGCCTTTCTGCTGTTCAAAGCAATCGGTTTTTCTTTTGGGTTGCGTGCCCGATGAAATGTTTTTCCTCATGCTTCCCCTGTAAACTTACGAAAGCCTGTATTTTTTGTTGTCTTAGTGCTTATATTGTCTCACACTGACAATGGTAGAAACTTTTTTAGTATGCTGGTTTTGTTCCTGCATTAGCTAAGCCTAGCTTAAGAAGTCACAGCGGATATTGAATTGATTGATGGTCTGAGCATAGGACAGAGGAACTCCAAGTTCACATGTAAGATCCAGTACTACTCCATGCATAATTTTAGGCAAGCTGCTTTACCTCTCTGTCTCAGATTAACTACCAGACTGCTGCAGAGAAGGGAGAAAACACTTAGCATACCTCAGAGGGATGCTGGAATGCATAGAGAATCGTTACCTAATATGTTTGAAAAACAGAAATGTTTTAAGTGAAAACGAAGCTTTCGAGAAAGTAGAAAGAAGATTTCAAGAAGGTAGAAAGAGAAGAGCTTGGCTTGATATTTGAGTGCTGTTCTCCAGAGAGAGTTTGGCAGATGTGTAGCGTACTTGATTGGGGAGGGGTTTTAAACCTTTTAACCACCACGACATAGGGACTGCTGCTTTAGTTAAGGTACTATATTCCCTAAAGCTAATATACTCTTTAAGCTACTAGACAATGACTTTTGGTGAAGAAAAAAAAAAAAAGTGTTTTTGGAATAGAACTGTTTTGTCAATCAGCTGAGTACTTTTGAAATTAGTAAGAGATCACCGATGCCTGGAATGCTTACGGAAAGACTGCTGCCCTCAAAGGTGCAGCGCCTGTTCTTAACAGGGTGGCTAAGGCTGCATCCGTAAGGCAGACTGTGCTGCTCAGCAGATGCGAATTCCTGATAGCACACACAACATCTGGTAAATCTCCAGAAGGAAGAACACTATTCATTTAGGTAGAATACGAGGGGGGGAACATCAACTTTTTTGCAACAGTAACAGTAGCTATACTAAGGGTGCTTTTGCTTAAAATATTACTTCCATAGATACGGACATATACTGATTATTTCTAAGTATATGTGCCTCACTCAAAGCCAGAGCAGTTTTGATATTTTTAGCATAAGCACAAACTGAAGGTAGAGGATCAGCTTTCTTCAAAGTACAGTGCTGTAGTTGCATTAAATGCCTTGGCATTATAACAGCTGAGGATCTGGATATATATTATTTGTGCTGTTAACTGACACTGTGGACATTTGATTGCATTTTGTTAAATTAAAGGTCATCAGTAAAACAACAGAGGATTGAATTCCAAATTTCTGGAAAAGGCTGTTTTTAAAGCCCAGAGTCTAAAATGTTGGGCAAAGCCTTAATTATAATAGTAAGCTTTTCTGATATACTTTATTGACACTGAAATTATTAAAATAGCCATTACACAAGTGTCCATATTTGGAGTTACATGGCAAATGACATTCTTTCCAAGGCAGGTGTAGCATTTTTTGCCACAAAATATCTGAAGTTAACTTGACTCATACAGTTAATCCAATCAAGTGAAATATAAATGAAAACTGGAGAAATATGGGCAGAACTGAGAACAAGAGTTGAAGGAAGATTTCATGTTAATAATATGGTGTATTGAGTAGCTTCATTAGATTTATAATTACTTGAACAGTTATTGATCTGATACCTTCCTTAAGATCCCATCTTAAGGGTAGGTAGAAGAATTAATCGAAAATAGAAAAGGAACCATAAAAAAAAAAAGCTTTGGGTACTGCTGGTCAAGCCACCTTCATGTGAGTTTTGTGGCGGGTTCTTTCCTGCCAGTGTCATGGGAGCGAGTCGTACCTGACCAAATTTTCTTTGTTGCAGTGGTGTGAAAGTAGTGAATACAGTTCTGGGTGTCCTGGAACTCTGTACTGAAACCACTTCTGGGTTACTTGTTTGCTAAATTCATATGGAAGTGAGTTCAGTGCTTGAAGGCTAATCTTGCGCACACAAAAGTTAATGAACTTAGTCAAAACACTAAAAATCTCATGGGGTAAGTCATTTCTGAGAAAAGGGACATTGGAACAGCACGGACAGGAGGAGGGGTTTTTAGACGTACGTTTGCAGCTGGCATAGCGATGATCCAAGGGCAAAGCCTACCTTGTGTGCTGAGAGTCAGAACGGGAGCCCAAAGACTGTCCACTCCTTCTTTTAGGCTGTGGAATTTTCTCCAGTACCTCTGTGAAGGAGATAATTGAGCATTATTGATTTTAAACAGGATTTTGATCACGTTGCACTTGACAGATTTTCCCCTTGAACTTACACTGTACATAGTAACTAGGATAAACTTCAGCTGGAGAACTAAGGTGGACTCCTTGTGTGACTGAGAAACAATGACTGGGCAAGTAGGTACTTAAAATGCTTTTCTTTTTTGTTCTGCGATGAATGCAGGAGAAAAGCTTCAGAAACTCACCCCTTGAGCAGTTCACAGGCACTGGCAAGCAGCCATCCCTTGATCTTGCGGGCAAGGCCTCCTCTAAGCCATCATTAAGACAATGCACCTATTAACGCCATGTGGAAGCCGCTGCACCAGGGAAACGAGGGAACAATCAAGTGCTACCAGTTGGTGAATTAGGGAATCCTGTCTTGTAATTCCTTTAACAGAGCTAACGGATGTTACACAGTCCAACCCTTTGCAGGAAAAAAAGCCTTTAAAATAAAAACAAAAGCCTGAGGTCTAGGGCTACTTAATTCTTGAGTACTTTTTTTTTTAATTCATTGTTTAGTTTTTTGTTTGTTTTAATAGAAGGTTGGTACTGGCCCTTGAAAAGGGGACAGCAGTTGGGTTACCATTGTTAACGCATTAATATTTCTTATTGTGACTTACATTGCTTTATCATCGCGCATAACGTATTTTAAGCATGCAAGAGTTTGCGTTTATGTATCCTCCTTGGATGAATTTAAGTGAGCTAAATTAGTTTTGTTTTTTAATGGAACATTCTGACATTGTACATAGTTTTAGGGTTGTTTTGTTTTTTCTCCCAGTAGCCCTTCTTTTTGCTGTGGATACCGAAGTCTCATGTAGAGAACTTTCTAAAATAAAAGTGTGAATATTTTTATTACTCCTTTGTACAGCGTTCTAAGAGAACTAATAAAGTAAGTATTCATGTAAAAGCTTGTACTCGATTCCTTGAATTCCCACGTGGACCGGTTTTGCTTTTAAACGTGCAGCTGGAAGCCCACCAGGCACGGGGCTGCAGCGAAGCGAAGAGTTGGCCAAGGAGACCGGTCAACAGAGGCTGCTGAAGGCACCCCAGACCTCGCAGCTTGGCGCTGTCACAGGTCTACTGAGATCGCTCCCAGGCCAGAACGCGTTGTTCCCCATCCCAACGGCTCGCAATCGGAAAATCAGAACCCACGCCAGAAGCCTGGGAATAACCAACTGGCCTCCAGACAAGTTACCTACAGCTGTGGTAACGGAGCATGGCGGCAGACCGCAGAATGACTGGTCAGCAAAAAAGCTTTCGGGCGAGGACTTTGCATCTGCAGCTGTTTGCTGACTTTGCCCTTAAAATAAGTCTGGTGCTTCCGGAGCCGGCCAGGAAGCAGGCAGGGAGCAGCTGCCTCGCCCCACTGCTGACAGACGCCTGCATCACTCCAGCGGCACAGACGCACGCCCCAGCCTTTCCCACCGCCTGCGAGGTAAGAGAAGGCGTTTCGCTCCCCAAACAGGCAGGTATGTTTTTTAAAGCTTTGCGTACAGCAGAGGGGGAGAGCAAATCGTTAGTTCTTGCTAGGTTTTATCTGGTTTTGAAATCTTCCAACGGAATGTGTCCCGCAGGCACTGCTGAATCCATCCCACGTTAGGCAGCCAGGACTGCCGCTTCCCCCGGCAGCGTACCTCCTTCCTGACACGACAATAACTCCCCAAAGAATCAGACTCACCTTTATAAAAAGCTTTATAATGCTTTTTTTCAGTCCCCTGGGGTGCATTAAAGCAAGACAGAGGGAAAGAAAAGCTCCCCACGCACCCCAAATGAATGGGAGCTGTTCATCTGAGCCACAGGCAGGGAGCTGTTGCTATTTAACAGGACTCGATAAAGCAGGGCGCGGAAGGGAGAGAACACACCAGCACCTAAAGAAGTTTCATTTATAAATTAAAGTTGTCCTTCCCTGTGCCATACGTACCTATACCAAAGGGCATAATAAGCAAAACCGAAACTTTGGAGTCGAAACCAGCTGCAACAGGACTCGGAGGACAATTTCTTTTCTCTCCCTCCAACACCCAGCTTTCCTCCGCGGGGGAACCTGCAGCTCTGCGGGCATGTCATGGTTTGGGGGAGAAGGGGTACAGACAAAACGAACCCGAAATGCTGAGGAACACCTTGGCACAGAACAAGCGCTCCCATTTCCCTCCCCAGCCCACTGTTCTCAATGCTTTCACTTCCTTAGAGCCCAACGGAATCAGTTTTCTAAGGCTATTTCGAAACAGGGCAAAGCCTTACTCATCCGTCAGGCATCAAGGCCCAAGGGGAAAAACGCAGAAGCAGTACTTACGAAGAAACTAAAAAAAAGACAGCAAAAAAAATGATCAAAAAAAGAGTTAAACCTTGTGTAAGGGCAATGTATTAGAGATTCAAGTATTTAGGACCATGATAGGTGGTATAGACGATTAAGCAGCCGTGCCTAGTTTTAGTAATGAAAATTGTTACGCTCTGTGCTGGGTACATGCAACCGATGAAATGTCTCCAGTGAGACCAGCAGCACTGAGGCTCCGTCCCGCAGCAGCAGCTAGCTGTGTTCTCAGTTCTGCAATGACTGAAGTTACACCACAGGCAAGGATAAGCCCCACTAAGCCTAACGAGCAAGCCACAGCTGCTAATCCTACCTCGCCACGTGCTTCCCTCCAACAACCTTATGCACGCTGCGTCCTTGTACTAATGTAGGCTTTGGGGGGTTATTATCCTTAAAAATTAAGAAGTAATGCATTTTGTTACAGCCTTCTGCTTGTATTACAAGTCACTTTGCTTGTCTTGCCTATTTCCTAAGGCATAAGCACACTTTCTCTCGGTTCCAGAATTTATCAAGCCGCAGCAGAATGTTTAAAAAAGTCACCCAATATGTGGCAAAGCAAATGGATCCAAATGGAGAGCTGGTTCCAGTCGAAAGTATCGTCGACCAAGACCATTTCAGAACCCTCTGTCTAGTCAGAAGAAAAAGAAAAACCGCATTCCGCCAATTTCCCTCCTACAAACGGACAGAATATAAACTCCACGACGTGCTGCTGCCTGGAAAAGACGATAAAAGTGATGGTAAAGTCCACATTTATCATTCTTGCTTATAATTTCCACAGACAAAACACTTGCATCATCCTGCTTCCTCGCAATGGCTAATTAAGGATTCATTTGTGCCTGAACTCTACCACACTGCATCTTTTCTGTATGGACGACAGCCATAACACTGTCTGTGTAACCACGCTAACTAACGCTTCGAATCATTTCAGAGTCCCTTCTCTGCGGAGACCAGCAAGACTCGATGCAGTATGCAACCGCAGGAAGTGCCTGTGACAAAGTCGATGGGGCTGTGAGCCTTCCCATCGAACCCGTGCTGGTAGAACTAGGAGGGTCTGCCTCTTCCTCCAAAACGTGGTCCATCAAGATGGAAAAAAGGCACGTACCAGCACCACAACTCGAGGTGCTGAACAAAGAAAGGTAAGGCAGACACAGCCGGAGAACGCGCCCTCCAGTCGTACTCCTCTGCCTCACGCACACAAGGTTTTCTCAACAGCCAACACCGAATTAAAGCCTGAGACCACGCAGTCCCGTAGCTATGCCCACTTCTGGAGGACAGGAAAGAGAGGTGGTAAAGCTGCAGCTTTGTAATGCTTATAGGTTTCTTTGTTATTCGGAAAGCGGAGCACCTCCATGCAAGTCAAGCCACCTTTTCTCATGGTTTGTACCTGGCAAGGAGCGCACAGATGAGGACAGATCACCTACATGGCCGCCCAGGACAGGCCTTGCTGCCATGGTCCCCCTCAGACATAGAAGCGAAATGCAATGAGGACAGCAGGAATTACAGCCTAGTTTCTGCCACCTTTTTCCCCCCAGAAGCCCCTCACATTGTGATATTTGTGTCCTTGTGTAGCAGGAGAAAGGGGACAAGCTGTGGCTCTAAGTAGGCTACGCTACTTTTGGCATAACTCACATACAGAGGCACGTTTAGCAGAGATATTGCATCCTTTCTCTCCACTAGAAAAGTCAACACGAATCACCCCTTCATTCAGCAACTACGGAAGATGCAACAGAATTTATACGTGGTTCACGAAACGATAGAAGCCTCAGAGGAGGTCGGCTATGAAGAATCCACCAAGGCAACAGGAAAAATCATGGCCCAGCTTTATGCCAAGTTTTTTGCAAAGGTTTGGTTTCTCTCCAGCTCAGGAGTCAGTCCTTCCTGGCCCCCTGCATTGCCATTCAGGCCAGTAACAGATTTTTTTTTTATTTTATTTTTTTTAACCAACCAGGCTACCAGCATGAGGAAACAAAGCATAACCATACCCAAGGGCTGCATCCTAGCCTTCAGGGTGATCCAGGTGACCATTGAAGATGCGGAATGGGGTGAGTAACTTTCAGAACCTACCAACTCCTCCATTCAGGGAACAATGCAGCAAAAACATTTCCTAAAATGTCATTCAGCCCCTCAGCCACCCGTAGCTCATCTGCAAGCACAAACACAATAGAAATAGCAGAAATCACGTGGGAAAGGCTCAGTACACAAGTTAAAAGGGCAACTTGGGAAAGCAACGCAGTTTGCAGGGAGGGGTGGTAAGAAAATGAAAGCAAGGTAAAGGAAGTCTCAGCTCTACATTTCATGAACTGCAGGGACAGCTCCTCTTGAAAAACTGGCGCAGAGGACAAAGGTGGTTCTGGCTTGTTTTCTTTCCTCCTCAGAAGAAAAGTGCCAGGGAGAAAACGGGGTGGCCGAGGCTTCGGTGGGAGCACTGGGCAGGGGAGCTCACGCTGGCTAGGCAGAGGAAGGAGGGACATCCCTGACGCCTGCCATGGGATTTGAGATTTGGCTTGCTTCCCCCTGTGCTTCGTGCCTGCGTGGATCCCATCAAATACAAGAGGCCATTTAAATTCGATGTATTTTAGCACAGGCTTTGGCCAGCACAGGCCCTAATAGGAGGCATGTGACAGCAGAGGAGGGGGTCTAGAAATGACAGAGTTTAAATGAACCCTGAAATGAGCAGGCAGAAGACTGTAGGTAAGAGTGCAAATACCAGTCTGACCCACAGTTACCACGTGAGATTTGAGAACTGTGATACTACTACCTTCAGACTCAAAAAAAAAAAAAAAAAGACCAAACCAACCAACACTACCTCTCCAGCTCTAAATATTTTCTAAATTAGCAACTCCCTTTTTATACTGTTGCAGGTATTCATTATATCCCAGAGAATAATACATCAACATTCGTATCTGATGGTAAGCAACGTACTTCAATACTTCCACTTGCACTACTTTTACCGCATTTGGGTAAGGTGGACTCTCTCGGGCTAGTACGAACCCCACACAGCAGTGGTTACTGCCACTGCTGCCTACTACCTGCGCCGTGACAATTGTCCAACTCAAAACTGGGCATTACTTTCAAAAATACTCCTAGAAATGTTTCAAATTCTAAACTTAGGGATGCCGGTGATCTTTCTGTAGGACTGCCAAGTTTAAAAGAGAAATGTTTGGACACTCTTTCTGGTTTCCAGGTATCACACAAGGACAATTTGGAGTGCTGCAGAAAGAAGTAAAGCAGAACTGCCAAGCTTTCTCCCAGTTGCCTGCTGATCTGAGGGGCACGTTTTTAGAAGCCATCAAAGCTGTGTTGAGAGACAAGGACATCTTTCAAGAATTGGCCCAGAAAGTAAGCAAAGTTCTTCATACCGCCTGGATTTGTAAGTAAAGATATCTGTTATCAGACCTCCCGTCCCAAGTCTGCTCTTGTACCACAACTACCAACCCCAAATCCTCCACTCAGCATGTGCCTGGTCTCCATCACTGCGCAGAGAAAGGAGGTCCTCAGTACACAGCGGGCTTCTGAAATATGTCCTGAATATAGACTAGATTTATCTGATGGTATCAAAGTATTTAAATTCCATATTCTGCATTTAACTGTGAATGCTAAATGTTCAATGTTAACCTCATAAATAGCTTAAGGAGGAGAAAAAAACATTACAGGACTTCATACACTTGCTTCTCCAGGTATATTGCAAAGAACTATCAACAGAATCGTCTCTTAAATCCTGAAACTTCTCTCTCTTATTCCCCTAGATGGAAGCAGTTTATTATGAAACTAATATTTGTGAGCTGACAACACAGAGCCCAAAGCTAAAAGACGTGCTGAGCAGCTTACAGTCTCTTTCAAGAAACAAGCTCCATAGCCTGGCAGAAGCAATTTACTACACTCTCGATGCTCTCAGTGGTAAGGCTTTCTGGCCACTTTAATAGGGAAATCCAGTAGTACTAGAATACATTAAGTGCATTCCTACCTGCAAAACTAACAGACTACAGAAAACTTACAGAGAGACTTGAAGAGAATGTACATAAAGCAACGTAAAGACAGCAAGATTACATGACAGAAACTGCAGTACAAATTCCAAAGTTCTTTTCCCAACGCTGCCACAAAACATGGTTTGAGCCTCTCGTCAGCCTTCAGCCTGCACTGCTGCTTGTACACTTGCTAAAGTCACCTGTGCACAGAGCAATGGCTTTATTCATCTCACAGGGTGGCCACGCAATTAATTTAGTTCAAAAAGTCTAAAGAACTTCTGACCAAGCAAGCATTCTGAGCAAGACTGTCACCCTTCTTACCTCACTAGTTGTCTCTAAAACAAATTGGTGGGTGTTTTGTTACATACCTCTTTTCATTCTCCAGAGCAAACAGAGGAACAGCGGCTGGTCTTGCTAGAATCCCTGGAAAAGGAGGCTGTGCGACATCAGCGTAACCTGGTGAGAGAACAGAACATACATTACTGACATCTGGCTGAAAATAAAGCACAGGAGGGCAGGGGGCAGTGTTATGTCAGGCAAAGCAATGTTTCAATTATGGCAATAGTAGCAGTATCACAACTCAAAGTAACGCTGAAAAGAAAGGAATGAATAACTGCTTCAAACTTGGCAGGAATCAAAATGCTTACTCTGAAAGGAATCTCCCCCAAACACAAAGATTTCAAACAACTGTTTCACTGATAATAAGCAGTAAATTAGATCCAGCTGACTACCATTTTTCTTGAAAGCATAGTCAGAATTTGCTGGTTTATTTAGCTCCAGATTAAAAAAGAAGAAAACGACCTTTAGTTTTTTTGGACATAACTAGTTTACAGGAAATTGAACTCAATACACAAGCATGAAAATTTCCCAGGGTAAAAGGCCCCATACAGAAAAGTGCATTGTTTAGAGGGCCTGTAAGATGAGAAATCACTTCACAAGTCAGGGATCACTACTTAAGAGCTTCCACAGACGGGATTGTTAAAATTTTAACAATCCCAAAATTTTAACAATCCCATGTTAAGATTTTGCTTTTTTTGTTGTTGCTGCAAAGGTTGAGAGGTTCTTCAAATGCAAGACAGAAGACACGGAGGTGCGTTCTGGTGGGGATGACATCTTGCTCCCCTTCTTAGCGGATGGGGAAGATAAGACAACCATCGCAATGCTCGAGATGAGTGGAGTGAGGATCCAGGAAAATGAACTTGCTATCTGTGACCAAGAAGGCTTCTTAGCCCTCGAAGCCCTGTACGCATCTCTGTATTCACTAGATCTCCTGAGTAACTCAGAATAGGCTACACATGTCCTCAGTTAGGGCTGATTTAAAGGGAGCGATTTAACAATGTAATTGAAAAGCTATTACCTTAAGTCTCTTTTGAAATTTTATCCCTGTGTAGGCGAGGCACCCTTTTAAGTGCTCAGAGATGCTTTTCCCACCCATTTCTGAGCAGATTTAAATCAACAAAGCTGCTAATAGAAGCCTGAGGCTGGATATCAACATTAATTTTTCCCCCATATGAATGTAGAGTGCTAACTGAATAACCCACTACCCCAGAGAGTCCCAGTCCCGTCAGCTGTACTGCACATGATCACTTTTAATGAAAAAAATTAATCAAAAAGGTACAGAGATACACTGCAATCATTCACAAATACTTGGAAGGTGAAGGCCTGGGTGCATTTCCATCCCTGTGCGACAGCGGGGAGCCCTGGGACCTCAGGGCATTTTGGTGTCCCACACGCAGTGAAACGGCGCCGTGACCCCACAGCAACACCCCCCAAGTGGTAGTGAGGCGTAAGGGCTACAAAGATGGTTAGAGGGCTGGAGTACGTCTTGTATGAGGACAGGCTGAAAGAACCAGGCCTGTTCAGGCTGGAAAAGAGAAGTCTGAGGGGAGACCTCATTAATGTATTAATGGTATTGAGAGGATGGAGCCGGTCTCTTTTCAGTTGTGCCCAGCGGCAGGACGAGAAGCGGCGGGCACAAACTGAAGCACAGGAGGTTCTGGCTGAATGGGGGGGAGGCACTTCTTTACTGTGAGGTGACAGAGCATCGAAACGGGTTGCCCTGAGAGGTTTTGGAGTCTCCTTCTCCGGAGATACCCAAAACCCAGGTGGGTGCCATCCTGTGCAAGGGGCTCTGTGTGACCCTGCTCGGCAGGGGGGTTGGACTGCGTGGTCTCCAGGGGTCCCTTCCAACCTCAGCCATTCTGTTTTTGTGATTCTGTGAAATGATTACTGCTTTAAAATAATGACACGAATGTCCTGAGCGCTGCTTAATAAAGAACAATCCCTTATGGAACACCGGGATGCTCGTAAATTCAATTTGTGAACACGGGGGTGCTTATAAAGGCAACTTGTGAACCCGCGGGCGCTTTCAGCCACCCGGAGCTACCCACCGGCGGCCTGGCCCCACACAGCCCCCGGGGCAGCGGAGCCCTGAGGCGGGCAGGGCGGGCGGAACGGGCCAGGGCGGGGGACCGAGACTGAGGCGGGTGGGGGGGGCCACGCGCCTCCCTCAGCCACCGGGCGGGAAACGGCGTGCGCATGCGCTAAGGGACGGGCGAGAGGACCCGAACGGAGTCGGGCGATACCCGAGCGGCGACCGGAAACACCCGAGCGGAGTCGGGCGACACCCGGAAACACCCGAGCGGAGTCCGGAAACACCCGAGCGGAGTCGGGCGACACCCGGAAACACCCGAGCGGAGTCCGGAAACACCCGAGCGAAGTCGGGCGACACCCGGAAACACCCGAGCGGAGTCCGGAAACACCCGAACAGCCTCGACGGCAGGAGCCGAGCGCGCTCGGCGCTCGACAGCGCGTGCCTGGCGGCGGGCTCGGCTGGTCGCGCCTGGCCGTTCCCGGCGTGCCCCGCGCTTGTTGCAGTGTCACGGCCGGCGCGGCCCGGCCATGAAGCAGGAGGGCGCCGCCCGCCGCCGCGGCGACAAGGCCAAGGCGCCCCCCGACGGGCCGCCGCCGCCGCCCGCGCCGCCCCCCCCCGACGTGGAGATGCAGGAGGAGGCGGCGGCGGCGGCGACGGGGGGGGGGGAGGCGGGCGGGGAGAGGCAGCCCCAGCGGGAGCTGGATGCTGTGACACTGGAGGGTGAGGGGGGGAAGGGGGGGGGGGGTCAGGGGCGGGGAGGGTCGGGAGGAGGGGGAGGAGGGAAGGGGGGGGGGAGTCAGGAGAAAGGGGGGGGGCCCATAGGGGGATGGAAGGGAGGAGGGAGCTGGGGGGGGGCTATGAGGAGGGGGGGGGGGAGGGTCAGGAGGAAGGGGGGGGTCCGTAGGAGGGAGGGAGGGAGGGGGGTTGGTGAGGAGGGAGAGGGATCGAGAGGACGGGGGGGTCCATAGGGGGTCGTGAGGGAGCGAGGGGGGTTCGTAGGGGGATGGGAGGGAGGAGGGCTATGAGGAGGGGTGGGGGGGATGGGAGGGAGGGAGGAAGAGGGGGGTCCCCAGGGGGAAGGGAGGGAGCGGGGAAGGGGTTGGGGGGGGAGATGGGGAGGGATGGGGGGGGAGTCCGCAGGGGGGAGGGGGGGCAGAAAGAGGGAAGGGGTCAGGAGGAAGGGGGGCCTGGGGGGGGAATTGGAAGGAGGTGGAGGAGCAGAAAGAGAAAGGGGGTAGAGAGGAGGGGACTGGGAGGGGGGGACACTGGTAATGAGGGGAGGGGGGTCAGCGTGGGGGGGGGGTGGGGGTCCTGCTTTCCCCCCCCCCCCCCAGCACTGCCGTGAGGGGATGGAACAGCGCTGGGGGGTGTCTGGGGGCGTAGAGGGGAGTGGAGAAGGTATAGGGAAAGAATTGGGGTCTGGGTGGGCAAAAGGATTGGGGGGTGATTAGGGAGAGTGGTGCAATTTGGGGATCCCCTAGGGGACGGGTGGTGAGGGCAGGGGGAGCCCCACGAAGCTGCAAGGGGAGCTGGGGGGGGGGGGGTCCCAGCACCTCCCTGAGGGCAGCCGGGGGGGGGGTGGGACGGGACTTGGGATGTGGGGGCTGCACAGCCCCGGGGGCGGGGTGGGAGCCTGGAAGCTGGCGGCGTCCCGGGGCCGGGAGAGGCCCTGACTTGCGCCCGCCCGCTGCAGACATCAAGGAGCACGTGAAGCAGCTCGAGAAGGCCGTGTCGGGGAAGGAGCCGCGCTACGTCCTGCGCGCCCTGCGGGCCCTGCCCTCCACCTCGCGCCGCCTCAACCCCAACGTGCTCCACAAAGCCATCCACGGCTTCTTCACCTCCAACAGCGCCGTGCGGGATTTCCTCCTCGGCTTCCTGGAGGAGGTGCGGGGACGGGGAGCCTGGGGGTGCCGGGGACCTCGGCCCCGATGTTTGGGAGCACGCGGGACACGACGGGGCTCGCTCCAGCCCCGGGTGGGGTGGCCCTGTGGGGACAGGCTCACTTTAGGCAGGGGTGTTGGAGCTGTGGGTGGGCTGTAGCAGGGGACAGGGGGTGGGACAGGGGCCGGAGCCCAGCCCGCGCCTTCTCTCCGCAGCCCATGGACACGGAAGCAGAGCTGCAGTTTCGCCCGCGGACGGGGGAAAGCAGCCTCAGCCCCTCTCTTGCCAGAAGTGGAGACCTACCTGCAGCTGCTGCTCGTTATTTACCTGATGAACAGCAAGCGGTATCCGGAGGTGAGGTTCCCGGAGCCCTTCACGGGGCACTGCTGGGCCTGCCTCGCGGTCCCCTGGTGGCTTCAGCTCTGCTTGGAGGCAGCCTTTAGGGTCTGCAGCTCTGACCCGCAGCGGTCCTGCAGCCCTGTCAGACTTTCCACTCCTCCCGGGCAGCATTTCATCTGCTCTGTTTCCCTCCTGCAGGCTCAGAAGGTGTCTGACGACCTGATGCAGAAGATCAGTTCCCAAAACCGCCGGGCCCTTGACCTGGTGGTGGCAAAGTGTTACTACTACCACTCGCGTATCTACGAGTTCCTGAATAAACTCGACGTGGTCAGGAGGTAGGGCTGGCCCCGCGTGCCCCGCGCTGTCTGCGGGCTCTCCCTGGGTTTCTTCCCCCCCTCCCCAACACGCTGTCCTTTCCCCTCCCCTGCACTGCAGCTTCCTGCACGCCCGGCTGCGGACAGCCACGCTGCGCCACGACGCCGACGGGCAGGCCACGCTCCTCAACCTGCTGCTGAGGAACTATCTCCACTACAACCTCTACGACCAAGCGGAGAAGCTCGTCTCCAAGTCCGTGTTCCCCGAGCAGGCCAACAACAACGAGTGGGCCCGCTATCTCTATTACACAGGTGAGACACGCGGGGTCCCGGGCGGTGCTGGCGGCTCGGGACGCGGGAGGCTGCACCTCTGGCCCCGCAGAGAACCCCGCTGAGGCTCGGGGATGGGGCTCCCAGGCGGGATGTGAATCCCTGTCCGTTCGGATTCGCTCGGCGGCTTTTCCAAACCGCCCTCAGCCCCGTGTGAACGCTCTTCCCCCTCTCCCAGGGCGCATCAAGGCCATTCAGCTGGAGTACTCGGAGGCACGGAGGACCATGACGAACGCCCTGCGCAAGGCGCCGCAGCACACGGCCGTCGGCTTCAAGCAGACGGTGAGCGGGCGCGGGGAGCGCCCGAGTGCTCGCGGCGTTGGGTGCCCCCTGGGCACGGGGTCTGTGCTCCCCTGGGGGCCGGGCTGGGCCCCTCGGGGACTCAGGTTTTCTTTCTGCTCCAGGTGCACAAGCTGCTGATCGTGGTGGAACTGCTGCTCGGGGAGATCCCGGACAGGCTGCAGTTCAGGCAGCCCTCCCTCAAGCGGTCGCTCATGCCCTACTTCCTCCTGACTCAGGGTACGACGCCCCTGCTCCGCTGCTTTGGCACCGCGTGCCCCGCTTCGGGGGGAGCGGGAGGCCTCGGGGGCTCCTCACCCCTCGGTGGGAGCCAGCTGCGGGCTGCCCCCTGTGCCAGCCTGATGCCCCGGTCAGTTTTCAGAGGGCTTCTCCTTCCCCTCGTGAGAGGGGCAGATGGAGTCGGCCCTGCCTCGCGCTCCCCGCGGTGCCCCAGCCCTTGCTGCCGCCCTCCCTTACGCGTTCTCTCCTCTGTGTTTTTCCCCCCCCCCCGCTCCAGCTGTCAGGACTGGAAACCTGGCCAAGTTCAACCAGGTCCTTGATCAGTTTGGGGACAAGTTCCAGGCCGACGGCACCTACACCCTGATCATTCGTTTGAGGCACAACGTCATCAAGACAGGTAGGGTGTCCCTGGGGCAGCCAGGGACTGCCGCCACCACGGGCTTGCAGGGTGGTGCCCCACTCCGTCCCTCCCCCTCAGGCGTCCGCATGATCAGCCTCTCCTACTCCCGCATCTCCCTGGCCGATATCGCCCAGAAGCTGCAGCTGGACAGCCCCGAGGACGCCGAGTTCATCGTGGCCAAGGTACCTGCGTAGGAAACCTCGTCCCAAACCTCGTCCCTGCGGGGTCTCACGGCTCCTGCCTGGCTGCTCCCGCCCCGTCCCCGCAGCGCTGCCTCCCTGGGGCAGCTGCTGTTCTTTGGTTGAGGGGATCCCTCCCAGGGGGTGCTGGGGACACCGAGGGCACCGAGTCCCCTCTCCGCACGCCGTCCTGAGCCCCCTGCTCCTGTCGCAGCGCCACCTCCTTCACTCTAAACTGCTGCCCCAGCCCTCAGAGACAGCGGGTGCCCTGACCGCGTGCCCTCCGGCTTGCAGGCCATCCGGGACGGCGTGATCGAGGCCAGCATTAACCACGAGAAGGGCTACGTCCAGTCCAAAGAAATGATCGACATCTACTCCACCCGGGAGCCCCAGCTGGCGTTTCACCAGCGCATCTCCTTCTGCCTCGACATCCACAACATGTCAGTCAAGGTGAGCGTACTGGGCTCGTACTGGGAGGCTGTGGGGGCACTGGGGGATCCCACTGGGCTGCACGCAGGCTGGGGCAGCACGGAGGGAGAAGATAGCTCCAGCTCAGGCTGCGACGGAGCTGGTTTGAGCGAAGGGGACAGCGGGGTGGAGCTGGGGCATTTCTGGGCTCATGGCTTCTCCCTTGTTCCTCCAGGCCATGAGGTTCCCTCCCAAATCTTACAACAAGGACTTGGAATCTGCAGAGGTGAGCTCTCACCTGGGGCTCTGATGGCACCAGGGCAGGCGCTGGGAGCCCTGCTGGGTTCGTGCTGTGGCCCAGCGGCCAGTGACTGGCGGGACTCAGCTCCTGTCCCCTGCCTGTCCCCAACTTGGGCCCTTGCTTTCCAGGAGCGCCGGGAGCGCGAGCAGCAGGACCTGGAGTTCGCAAAGGAAATGGCAGAGGACGATGACGATGGTTTCCCGTGACCCTCTGGCCTGGCTGTATTTTTTTTTTTTATTTGTCCCTAGGGAAGACGCTGTCTGAGGGGAGCTGCCCCACGTGGCCCCGGTCCCCCATCTGCCTTTCTTTTATAAATCCCTGCATGTCTGTCCTGGGGGTGGGGGACACGCGGGTTCCCTGGGCCTGCAGCCACAGGCCCTGCTCTCCAGTCCTCTGCCACCCTCCGAGGGAAGCCCCTTCCCCAATAAACAAACGTTCTTCTAAGGCTGCTTGTGATCAGTTGTTGCGAGCCCCGGGGTCGGGAGCTCTTGGGGAAGCGGGGCCAGGGCAGGCGGGGGCACCGGCAGCGCTCCCCGGGCACCGCGGCTCTTGCAACAATAAAGGGGTCAGACTTTGTTAAGCTTCAATTACGACTTTTAAAATAAAAGTTGGAAAAAAAAAAAAAAAACAACACCAACCTGCCCTGCTGCTGCTGTGGTTTGTGTCTGAAAGCGAGCACAGGACCCTGCTGTGCTCCCGGGGGGAGCTGGAGCCCTACTGGGACCCCACATCCCATACCTGCTGCCCTCCCCGGGGCTGGGGGCTGCTCAGCCCTGGCCACCAGTGGCTGGAGGTGACTGGGCCCAGTGCTGATGTCCCCCCTCCAGCTCCGCTTTGTCCTGCCAGGGCTGGGATCACCAGGCCCAGCACCGCGTGCCAGCCTGCACCGACAGGCAGCACGGCCTCGGGAAGGGGCTGAGCCCCACACTCCATCCCCTGACCCTGCTGCAAAAGGTATCAGCACCAGGCCAGACGGGGCCCCACGGACACCAAACTGGGGAGGGGGATGATAGGGCGGGGGCCACGCAGCCACCATGGGTAAGTCCCGCCAGCATCTGGGCCCAGCTGTGCTCCTTGGGGGAAAATCTGGGAATCTCCCGGCGCACCCATGCTGGGCTGGCTGCCAGGGGCTGTGGGTCAAGCACGGGGCAGCCCCGGGAGATGGATCCGGCCCCTCTGGGGCCAACAGCGGGGTCCCTGGGCCAGACCCCACCAGCCAGGATGGGGCAGGGAGGGCGAGAGGGTGGCCCTGGTCCTGTGCAGCCCCGGGAGTCGGCCCTGGGGACACCCCGGCAGCACTCACACCCTGGTGGGTGCCAGGAGAGGACCGAGGGTCCGGGATCAGGCCCCGCAGAGGAAGGGTGGCCACGAGGCAGAACCGCAGCGGTTTGTGCTGACCCCGCACCACCGCCCACAGGGTTTCGGGTCCGGTCACCACTTCCTTCCTTAGAAAAGCGAGAAAAGCTCACGAGGGGCTTCGGGCCACGCTGGGTGCTGATTCAACCCCACCCCAAGCCAGCCCCGAATCCTGAAAGCACTGACCTGCTGAGGCAGCAGCCCTGTTTCGCAGAACAGGGCGATTCCGCAGCGACGCCACGCTGCACCCCCTCGTTGGCTCTGGAAGGGCCCTGGTTCTCTCCAGCGCTGGAGAGAGCAAAGGCAGAGATGGGGGGGGGGAGGAAGATTCTTCCAGGAAATCCCACAAACAGGCTCAAGCTGCTGAGGTCCTCTCACGTGGCCTGAGGGCAGAACCCTTACTGCTGCCACTTCCTGGGAGGGGAAAGTCATCGTTAGGCTTCAGAGTTAACACCTGTTAATGGTGGTGCTCACAGCTGGGCAGCATCTACCAGCTGGCTCCTTCCCTCAGCTGGAGGCCGGAGCAGCTCTGGGGGCTCAGGGGTGTCCCCGTGGGCTGCACCCCCCCCCCCCGCTGTACCCCCTCAGCCCCGGTTCAGCCCTGCCCCGGGGTCACCCTGCCCAGATCCTCCCAGGCCGAGCAGGGGCCTCCCGTGCCGGGCAGGGGCCCAGCTGGCACTGGCCCAGATCCTCCTGGAAGCTCTTGCGGGAACCGGCACAAGCCCAAAGCCCACGTCAGAATCAGGGGGGGGGGAGGGGGTCGGGAGCAGCCACCCCCCCCCCTCCCCGGGGCTGCCCTGGCAGCCGCTTCCCCGAAGGGGCTGGCGGGGCCGGTTCCCCGCGGGGGGGTGCTGGGTGTCAGGCACGGCCGGGTGCTGGGTGCTGCACGCGGGGACACCGAGCACAGCACAGCCCGGGGCACCCAGCGGGGCAGGATCCGGCCCCAGGTGCTGAGCCTGGGATGTGGCACCTGGGCCACGTCTCACCTCGGTCCCACACCGCCCGCCCCGACGCCAGGGTGAGGGGCTCGGGCAGCGTCCGCAGGGGCCGGGGCTGGCGGCGAGCCCTGCGGGACGCTGGCTGCGAAAAGCCGCCGATCCCTTGCCTGGAGCCCTGCCGCAGCGTTGGGCACATCCAGCCCGGCCGGGCGGGTTAATGAGTGACCGCGCCGCCGCCCAGCACCGACCCAGCACCCTGGCACCTGCCCGGTGCCGGGGCCCAGCCGGGTGCCCACCGGCAGCACCGCGGCCCCCGGGAAAGCCCCGGCGCGGCGAGGCGCGGGCAGCAGCCGGGAGCACTGAGCGCGAGCTTGGGATTTGCATGTTGGTGATTAAGGCAATGAGGCAATCGGCACTGTTGCCACATCGGTGTGAATCCCCGGAGCCGTCTATAAAATGCCCTAATCGATGAGGCCGCGCAGAGCCGGGGCAGGAGCGAGCTGTGCTGGGCCGGGCTGTGCTCGCAGACAGGAGGAGACACCGAGCCGCGCACCATGTGCTCCCTCACCCGTGAGTACCCGCAGCCGAGGGCCCCAGCACCCGCTGCCCCCACAGCACCCACAGCACCTGCAGCACCCACAGCACCCGCTGCCTTTGAGCGCCTGCACACCCAGAGCCCCCCACGCACCCAGGGGTGGGTGGGAAGCCGCGGTCCCCTTCACCCTCCCCAGTTTAGGGGTCTCCATCCCTGCGGTTCCTTTGGTGTCACCATCCATCCCCGTGGGGTCCCCGGTACCCAAAATGGCTCCGCAGGCAGCAGAATGTCTGGGGATGCTGCCGACGGTGGCGGGGTGTCCCCGGGCGGTGGCTGAGCCGCTGTACCTGCAGGTGTGCTGGTGCTGGTGCTGGGCGCGCTGCTGGGCGCGCCGTGGCGGGTGCTGCACGGGGCGCCGCTGGCCGAGCTCTCGGGGGACCAGGACTTCCAGCTCTTCCTGCACAGGAACCTCGAGTTCACCCGCAAGATCAAGGGGGATGTGGCCGCGCTGCAGCGCGTGGTGGTGAGTTGCTGGCACCGCGGGGTCGCAGATAAGGTGACCTTCCCCTCCCTGGCCTTATCGGCACCGCGGTGCCGGGAGCCAGCGGCTTCCCCACGCCCCGGCCTCCCCCTGCGCCGCTCCCAAGGGGGCTCCCTGGGGGATGTGCGGGGACCTCCCCGTGCACCGAGCGAGCAGCGGTTCCGCCTCATCCCCTGGATGCCCAAAAAAGGGTGGGGAGGGGGGTCCCGCGTCCCATGGGGGTGTCACGGGGGTGGCGGGCTCCTGCGGCCGCCCTGACCCTGTGCCCCCCCGTCCGCAGTGCGACACCTTCCAGCTGTGCAAGGAGGAAGAGCTGCTGCTGGTGCAGCAGGACCTGCGCATCACGCAGGTGGCCCTGGAGCAGTGCCACCGCCCCAGCTTCCAGGCGGTGAGTGCCAGCGGCCACCCCTGCCACGAGCTGCCCGGCCTCAGCCTCGGGCAGCCCTCTGGGGGGGGCGGTCAGGGCAAGGAATGTGGGGGGGGGGCCAGGCTCTGCCGAGCGCCGCTGAATCCCCCCGTGCCGTGCCGCCCGCAGGAGGCTTGCTTCAGCCAGATCCGCGACGGGCTCCACGCCTACCACAGCTCCCTCACCGCTGTCCTGGAGCTGCTGCCCTCGCACGCCGGCCTGGTGGAGACGCTGCAGCTGGACGCGGCCAACCTCTCCTCCAACATCCAGCAGCAGGTGAGGGGCGGACGGGGGGGCACGGCGGGGGGATGCACCCCCGGGGGACACAGGGACGCGGGGCTCCGGTGGGCACCGCCACGGCACCGCCAGCGCGCTCCGGGGGTGTTCCTGGCCCCGGGGCTGATGCCTGCGCCCCTGCCTGCAGATGGAGGACCTGGGCCTGGACACGGTGACGTTCCCCGCCGAGGGCCGCGGCCCCCTCCCTGCCTTCTCCTCCCACTTCCAGCACCAGGTCGGCGGCTTCCTCATCCTGGCCAACTTCCAGCGGTTCCTGGAGACGGCGTACCGGGCGCTGCGGCACCTCGCCCGCCTCTGACGCCCGGCCCCGCACCGCCCCGCGCTATTTATTCCCCAGCCCCAGCGACCTTCCCCGCTTATTTAATATTTATCGCTATTTAATATTTATCTGGCCGGGGAGGCTCCCCCCTGCCCTTCGGTCCCCAAGCAGGGCAGCCAGCCCTGCGGTGGCATCCGCGCACGGGCGTCTGTGCGCAGCATCGCCCTTGTTTAATATTTAAACAAAAGAGTATCTCTGCTAGGAGTTTTGGGAGCCAGGCCAAGCCTTGGCTCCTGCACCGCCTGCACCGGGAGCTGCGGTGACCCCGCGGCGTCCCGCTGAGCCCAGGGGAATCCGCCTTCGTCCGCAGCTGGAGATGCTCCGGAGCAGCACCTCCCTGCCCAGGCTGCAGCCTGCGGGGACAGAGCTGACGGGCGTTATTCCTATTAGGCTTATTCACGTTAATTAATATTTATTAGCCGTTAGGTTAGGAGGGAGGGGAGGATGGCGGTGCCGCGGGGGGCTCTCCGCTCCCACCTTTGGGGGGAGCTGAGGCTTCGCTCCGCCCGCGCCCCCTCCACGCCGCGTTTGTATTTATTGCCCTTTAACTTATTCACACGCAGCAGCCCCCGGGCCCACGGTGGCCGCGTGCAGCTCTCCCCGTCCCACGCACCCGGATTTGCGTACTGGAAATTTCACAGCCCGCCCTGGCGGGGTCTCGTGAGCTGTGTATTTTGTACTGTATTTATTGCCACAGCTGGGCGAGCCCCAGAGAAACGCAGGCTATTTTTTTTATATGTGATAAGGATGGAAATAAACTATTTTTACTCCAACATCTGGGCTGTCTGTGCTTCCCCGGCTCCTGCCCGCGTGGGACGAGACTGCCTGGGGTGGGGGGGGGTTGTGACAGCTCCAAACCCAGTTATGGGGACCCTTGGGTGCTGCAGGCCCCCCCCCCCCCCCCAGCTGCAGGGGGGGATGCAGAAAGACGGGCCGTGGGGACAGCAAGACAAAATGGGACCGCGTGGGGCTGGCAGCGGCTCAGCCCTTGCCGTGGGGAAGCCAGCCCAGTGGTTGGGGACCAAGCCTGGCCACCACCGCAGCCCCCGCAGCGCGGCGTGACCCCCCCCCGGGGCTGGGAAGCACCCACAGCGTGCGGGGGAGGCCGGATGCGACCCGGAGGTGGCAGCTTCCTTCCTGCATCCCGCGGCGCTGCTTGGGCAAGAGCCGATTCCTAGAAAGCGCCGCAGCCACCCATGCTGGCAGCGCCGAGCTGAGGCCGGCGGCCGTGGCCCTGGTGGTGCCGACAGCGCCGGGGGGGCGAGGGCTCGGGGCTCTGCTGCGGTGGTGGCAGGGGGACCGCCGCAGACCCTGGAGGTGGTGCGGGGGCTCAGCCAAGTCTGAGTTCCCCTCGGCGGTGCCGGGGATGCTCCTGGAGCCCCCAAGGCCGGGATGGGGCTGGCAGCAGTGGGTAAAGGGAGGTGGGGGACAAGGGGATGCGTATGCGGGAAGGCAGTGGACCAGGAGAGCTGGTCCAGCACCACGGCACAGCCCCGGGCATCTCCCCCCGGCCCTGGCAACCCCCCGCAGCTGCCCCCAGCCCCTCTCCCCCCGGTGTTTGGCCACCGAGGGCTGTCCCTGCCCTGTCCCCCGTTTCACCGCTTCCTCCCACCGGCCCCGTGCTCGCGTCCTGTGACCGCCCTCGTCCCCGCACCACGCTCAGCCCGGCCATGGTGGGGACGGAGCCGAGCTCTGGTTCCTGCTGGTGTCCCTTTGGCTGCCCCCACCCCCCCACTTCTCCCAGTCCCTGGAAGGGGCAGGAGCGAGGCCGGGGTGCTCGGCAGTGCAGCACCCTGCCGGCTGTGATCCTGGGAGAGCAAACAGCGCCCGGCATTGCTCCTTCCACGCCCGGCTTATCAGGGCTTACAGGAAGCCCCTTCTCCCAGCTCCAGCCCTTTCCTGGAAGGTGAAGCGCCGGGGAAGGGCCAATGCCGCCCGCGGGGCTGCCACGGGCAAATATTGACAGAGGGGGGGGGAGGCCGGGAGCACCGGGCCCTGCTCTTTGCTCCGAGCTAACGGTAAAGAGCCGCCCTGGGCACACGGGTCCCGGCTGGAGGTGCCCGGGTGGGTCGGTGCCAGCTCATGCCCGAGTCAGGCCCCGTGGGGAGCGGCACCGCCCGGGACACGCCGGGGCGCCGAGGCCTGGGGAAGCCGCTCCACCCGGGCCCGCGTCCCGCTGCCGTGCCCCTGCTTGTATCGGGCACACATTCCAGCTCAGGGCCAGGGTGCAGGGCAGGATGCTCGGGGCGTGATGGATAAGGACCGCTTGTTCCTGCAGCCCCCAGCCGCCCCGCACAGCACAGCTCCGCCACCGAACGCGTCGGGGTCTCCAGCTGCCCCATCCCCAGCCAGCACCGACCCAACCCTCGCGGCATCGCTCCAGGGCCTCCCTGTGCTCTCTCCCGGCACCACCAAGGAGCTCGGAGCCCCCAGGGCAGCTCCGGGGGCTGTGAGCCCCACTAACGGACCGGGCTGGAGGCACGGCCCAGCGCCAGGGATGCAGCGGGGCCGGGGCCCTGAGGGGAAGGCAGGTGCTCGGCTCCCCTGTGCCTGCCCAGGCACCGCTTCCCCCTTTTCCCATGAGTCAAGCAGAAAACATAAATGAAAGGAGCAGAAGCAAATGTGCCCCAGCCCTGCCGCCCCCTCAGGACAAGGTTCCGTGACAGAGGCAGATTCACCACCCAGGCAGCTGACCGGGGGCCGGGACAGCCCCACCGCGGAGCCGCTCCCAGCGCAGCGCTGCCGTGGTCCCCGTTACTCACTGGCCGCTGGGTGCCACGCTCCTGGTGGGAGACACGGGGTGAACTCATGCTCACGTGGAGGAATTTCCAACAAGAATTTGCTTGCAGCTTACAGCGAGGCAGGAAAGCATCCCTGCTCCACCCAGCTGCACGACTGCAGGCACCCTTCCACCAAGAGGAGCACCAGGAGCGGGGCTGCGGCACCCCAACGCCATCCCGAGCTTCCCTGGAGCCAGGGCAGGGGGCTGAGACCCTCATGGGGAAATCCCCAGCCAGGGCAGCCCCTGCTCTCCCTTCCTCTGAGAGCTCCCATTTAAACTCCCCCAGCACCCAGGGCTATGGGTCAGCAAGGGGGGGGCACGGGGAGCCCCAGCAGCAAAGGCTGTGGGAGCACGGGGGACGCATCCTGCCCCTTCTGTCCTCACCAGCGGCTGCACCTGAATCACCACTTAACAGCGCCAGACCTCTGCTCATGAATCACTTGCCCCCTCCCCAGGTCTGTGCCCCAGGCACAGTGATGAGCCTGACGGCTGCTGTGCGCTGCTAAAGCTGTGTTCGGTTCAGAGCTGACCTCAGCTCTCAGCCGGGGTTAAGGAAAGAGGGAGCACGATCTCCCAGCGCATCAACCACTTGCTCTGCCCTCCCTCTGGCGAGGTCCTGCCTCAGCCTCTGCCCCCCTTCAGGATCAGAAAACTGTCAGAAAACCAGTGAGAAACGAGGCAAAGCCTGATTCTACAAAAGGACTGAATGAATTAGAAAACGGGGAAAAAAAAAAGCAGTGGGTTTGTCTCCATCTGAAAGCCCAGCACGAGGAGGCCGAACACGGAGGGAAGCCCCTGGTGCCACGGCAGTCCCTGCTGTGCCAGCTCTGCCTCCAAGCCGGGCAGTGCCAAGCCAAGCCTGCGGTGACGGAGGGACTGTTCTGGGTGTCCCAGCCCCGTGGGTTTCCCAGCAGCTGCCCTGCTGCCTCCCCTCCCGTGCGGGCACAAGGGACAGGCCCCGCTCACAGCGCGGCGATGGCCTTGGCAGCGACGCGACGCCCCAGGGGCAGGCTGAGATCCGTGATGGCCAGGACGATCTTGGGGCTCGACATGGTGGACACTTTCACCAGTTCTGAAACCTGCGGGGAGAGAGGAGGAACACAGCTGGCTCAGGGCAGCACGGCAGAGACGAGAGGCAGGTGGCTGGGCTCACGCCAGAGCCCCAGGGCTGGCCGAGCAGGCTGGGGATTGCACGCTCATGCGAACCCAAAGCTTAAATCACTGTCGCCCTCCCGCTTCCCCCGGAGCCAAGGCTGGGTTGTCCCCGGGTGCAGGCAGAGCCCAGGGCTGCTGGGAGCTGGGGACAGAGCTGGAGCCGGTCCCTGGTCTGTCAGCACCAAGCATGGAGCCATGGGAGCAGGGAAAGGGGGGGGGAGAATGAAGAGCAGAGCCTCGTCTGCTCAAACCAGCACCTCGAGCTACCCCCAGTGCTCTCCCCATGCCCTGAACGTGCCCGCCTGTCCGGTGGGGCAGCACCCGAGCACCCTGCGGGCGGGGAGAAGCACCCCTGGGGTGGGACTCACCATGGTGAAAGGCATGAACTGGAGGATGCTGCCGCGGCTGCCCTGCTCCAGGCAGTCCACGCACTCCTCCATGAACCACTGCACAAACTGGGTGTGGGTGCCGGCCGTCTTGGCCCCCAGGATGGAGGAGATGAGCAGGAAGAGGTTTGCTGTGGAGACAGGGAAATAAATATCAGAGGCTGCGTGGGCTCAGGGAGGCCAGGGACACGGCTGGGGTGGCCCGAGCCCCCTGTGCAGGGTGCCCCTGGGGACAGGTCCCCGCCGGTGTCTCGGCACGGCAGGACCCCACCCCGCAGCCAGGCCCCGCGGGCAGGATCCGGCCCCGCCATTACCTAGCACCCTGTTCAGGGGGTCCCTCATGCTGACGGTGTGGAGCTGGGAGGCGGACAGCGAGGTGCTCATCGAGCGATCTGTTGGGGAGGAGAACGCGCGTCAGGCTGGGGGGAGGCCGGAACAGTTCTCAGCCGTGCCAAGGTGCCCTCCGCAGCCAGCGCTGAGTCCTCGAGAGCTCCCAGCCTCCGGGCTCTGCTCCGAGCCATCTCCCAAGAAGGGGAGGTTGGGAGCACGGTGCTTGGTGCCCTCCACGCTTAACGAGCAGCCCCTGCTGTTTGGGCACCCCGGGGATGCGCAGCAGGCTGACGGGCTCCAATGCCGTCCCGCTCTACCCGAGCGCTTGCCCACACACGCCAGCCCCAGGCGTGACGGAGCGCAGCAGCCCAGGGGGGGCCTCGCATCCCGGGATGTGTCACCGGGCCTCGCTCTTGCACAAGTCGCATTCGTTCCGAGTCTGACCAAGTTCAATGACATCCCCGAGGGGCGAGCGTGAGCGAGGCTCCGCGAGTGTGACTGTGCGAGTGTGAGTGTGCCTCCCCGCTGCTCCCCGCCGGGGTGTCATCGCAGCAGTGACTCGATCCTGACGCTTCACCGAGGCACGAGCGGAGTAACGCAATGTCACGCTCGGGAGAGGCGAGCGGCGCGCTGCCCCGGCCACGCAACGCCGGCGCTATCCGTCCCGTGCGTGCTGCCAGCTGGGTGGAGCGAGCCAGATGTTCAACAGCTGCACGGCGGCGCTGGAAGCTCGCTCTCGGGGCAGAATTTAGCTAACAGAGAGCCAAGGCGTGACCGATGGACTAGCAGCACATCCTGGGCATGCCAAGGGGATCTGCGTGACCCGCGCTGAGAGGCACCGCTGGGTCCCCCTGCTTGGTGCCACCTCCTGCAGCGGGCTGGGAGGCTCAGGATCCTGCGCCGGCCCTGAAATGCAGCTGCTGACAAAGCCAGCAGGACCCACAGTGGGATGCTCTGAGGATGCTCACCGAAAAAAGAAAGCCCTCCCCCACTTTTCTCATGGAATCACGAGTTGTGTGGCTGCTGCAGGAAGCAGGATTTCCACATCGCTACAGCAAACAGCCCGAAAAAAGTCCTGAATGTCACTGGGAAGAGGTGGAACTGCACCAAAAAGTTAAAAAAAGATAGTGATATAAAGGGGAAAGCCCGCATTTCAACAGCAGCGAAACCAACAAAAACCACAGGTTATCACTGTGTTGAAAACTGGCAAACAAAGAGCGGGCTGGGATCAGGGCGTCGGGGGGAAACAATGACCAGGGAGCATCCTGACGCACTGCCGGGACTCGGACACGGCCGCTCGCTGCGTGCGGCCCGCGGGCAGGAGGGCGCGGGTCCCCCCGGCGCACGTCCTGCCGGGGCTGTCGCAACCCGCAGCGCCACGCTCGGGGACGCGGAGACGTGACTGCAGGGACTCATCGGCTCCGCTCGCCGCCTTGTTAATAACAGTGGAATTTCAGGATTTAGCCACAAACAGAAACGTCACCTCTCGCCGCCCTTGCTGGGATGGTGACATCGGGGTCTCTGGTCCCACACAGGCTGGCCAGGGGTGACAGGGCTCGAACAAAAACCTCCCCGAGCCCCTCACGTGTCCGGCACGGGGTTAGGTGGCACCGTTACGGAGGGAAGGTGTAACCTCATCACCTTTCCTAAGCTGTTGTCATCAGAGAAGTCAGAAGCTTGACCTTTTGGAGCAAAAGCTCCACGGGAACCCAACATAACACACTTGAGCGCTCTGAGTCTTCTCAAAATACCCTGTGTTACGTCAAACGCTGCTGCGGGTGCGTCCTGGCAGCAAAGGGACTGTCAGGCACGCTGCCCGTCTGCTGGCAGCGCACGTGGCACCGGCACAAGGCTCTGGAAAGGTGGAGAGGGGAGCAGGGAGCCCCCCTGCTACCTTCAAGAGCACTTGGCCCGCTTGGGAAGTGTTTCTGCGCCCAAGCACGTCTCACACCCAGAAACGAGCGGCGGGGCAGCACGGAGCCTTCCCCGGGAGCAGCCTTCCCCGCCTGCACTTACTGGGGCTGGAGAGGATGTTGGAGTCTTCCTCGTTGGAGCTCAGCAGGCGCATGAGCTTGGAGGGCTGCGTGTCATCCAGCGGGAACAGGCTGATGTAGTCCTGGGGGACAGAGGGGGGTCAGCCCCAGCAGCCCCTCTGCGGGGCCCATAACCCCCCCGGGCCCTGCAGGACTGCGCTCTCAGTTCACCCCGAGTGACTCAGCCCGGGCCAGCCCCGTACGGAGCACCTCGTTACGATCCCCCCTTTCCCAGAAAAGGGAAGGGAAAACCCTGCATCCCGAGGTCGAGGGACCAAACCTCAGACAGCCCAGCGGACCTGGGTGGGGAGCCCGGTCCCAGCGACTCCCTCCTCCTGCCGCTGTCACCTCCCAGCCAGCTCCCATCCTTGGGCACAGAGCGCCTCCAGGCAAACCCCGCTCCGTGTCGGACGCACCTCGATATCCTCCCGGTGCCTCTTCTTCTGCCTGCTGGACGCCTGGCCCTTGTTGTGGGAGGAGTAGGAGCTCAGGGCGCACCACACGGAGAGCCTGGGGACAGAGCAGGGGTGCTGCAGAGCTGCCACCATCCCACACGGGTGGTGGTGGGGGCCAGCAGCTCCTGCCAGCCCTGTGTTGGGGCCAGAGTGGGAATTGGGTCCACACACAGGGTCCCACACAGGACAGCCCAGCCCCCTGTCCCAGCACGGAGCATCTCCCCGTCCCCACAAACAGGCCCACGCACCCCAAGGGGGACTGAGCACAGGACCAGGGCTTACTTGGCCAGTGCCTTCCCCGGCGGGTCCATGAGGGTGTGCCACTTGGAGGAGTCCGTGAGCAGGTTGGGCAGGATGTGGCCCAGCAGGGTCAGCGTCAGCTGCTGCATGTCCAGGCAGAAGATGGCGTACAGCAGCTCCACGGCCCGCAGCGTGTGCTCCTTCCGCGTCTCCTTCAGCAGCTCCTGCGAGGCACGGGGCAGGGCTGTAGGGGGCAGGGGGTACGGCTGGACCCTTCCCCGCTCATCTCCTGCGCTCAGAACTGCCACCAGAGCACAGGCAAGACCCAGCAGTCCTGGGCTGGACACCCAACCGCAGCGCTGGAGGTCACGGCCACCTCCCTCCTGCACCCCATACCTTGACCAGGTTGTTGCAGAACCAGTAGACGCCCCCCATGTGCAGCAGGGTGTCGAAGATGTGGATGGAGCGGCTGTCAACCCAGCCCTTCTCCAGCACCTTGGTGAACATGCTGGTCAGCACCTCCTTGATGGGCTTCTTGGGGGGCAGCAGGTTCCAGTAGGGGATGGTGTCCATGCCCGTGGAGGGGAACTTGATCTGCGTGGCCGTCTGCTGCAGGACGTCCGCGCACATGTGCTCCAGGATGGAGCTCATGATCACCACACTGTGGCCGAGAGAGAGAGACAGGATCAGGCGGGCTCCGGGAAGCAAAGGGAGGGGAAGGGACAGCACGGGGCCAGCACGGGGCGTGCTGCGAGCCAGGCTCACCGCTCGTTGTAGAACTGCAGCGTGTTCTCGCCGTACAGCGGGGTGGCCAGCTGCCGGATCATCTGCAGAGACTTCTCCCGCTCGTCCAAGCCCAGCATGCGGACGTGGGCCACCAGCCAGGCCACCGCACACACCGCCATGCTGCACACCTTCCCCTTGATGTTGTCCGTGATTTTCTGCAGGAGATGGGAGCGGAGGGGGATGGCACAGACGTGGGGATGCTGGGGTGAAGCCTGCACATCACCGCCCAGGGCAGAGTCCAAGCCTTTTTCTCTCCGTGGGGTGAATCTGCCCCTGCCAACCCCACAGCCCCCAAAGGGGCGATGTCAAAGGGCCACACCAGTTCCCCACGCAAGCCACGAATTAGACAGTGAGCTCTGCAGTGACTGCAGCAGCACCGAGGGCAGGAGGACAGGGGAACTCTGCCCTGCCCAAAACTAAGCCCTCCTCGGGGCGCAGAGCCGGTGCTCCGCTCTGCCCTGCACCCCCTCCCACCAGCCCCACCTGGATGGACTCGAAGGTGAGCACGCCGTTCTCCCAGGCGTTGAGGATCTCCAGGATGGCGGCCGAGATGCTCAGACACGCCTCGTGCCACTTCATCTGCCTGCCGGGGAGAGAGGCAGAGGGGTCAGGTACCTGCCCAAAGCGGCTGCTCCCCTCCCGGCGCCTGCCCGCACGCTGAGCCCTTACACCAGCTTCATCTCGGAGGAGTTGTTGAGGAGGGCGACCAGGGATTCCACCTTGGTGGAGTCGGGGCAGAAGCAGGGGTGGTCGGGGTTGAGGATCTTGCCCTCCTCGGGCATACAGGTCAGCATCCAGGTCTCGAAGAAGGGCACCTCGCCCGCCGGGCTCGACTCCGACAGGATCACCTGGAAGGGAACCGGCCTTGGGTCTGCCCCGTGCCCTGCAGGGACCCCGCCTGGAGACCCCCACCCTGGGGAGGATCCCCCAGCCCGGGGAGCTCGTGGCTGGGGAACCAGCACAGCCCCATGGCTGCAGAGAGGCAGGCACTGGTCAGCACCAGCGCAGCACTGGTTTCCAGTCTGCAGGCTGCGCTTTGCCCCTTCTGCACGGGACTCTGCCGGCACCACGGCCCATCGCCAGCAGTGTCCCCCGGGGAGATGCCAGCACAGGGCCGGTCCCGAGGGGCTGTGAACGTGGCAGCAGGGTCACCGTGCCCTGCAGAGCACAGGCCGCTCGTCCCCCACCCCCCGAGCTCTGCTCGGGCTCCCCAGCACTGGGGTCGGCTGCCCCACGGCTCCGGGATGCGCGGCCCAGCTGGCAGCCAGCTGCGAGCGCTCCCAAGGGGGACACGAGCTGGGAATCCCGTACGCCGCTTCCTCCCTCCAGCCCCCCGACACCCAAGGGACGCTATTTTTGACAAAAGCTTTGCACATCTGTTCGGCAGCAGCTGGTCAGGAAAGTCGCTCCGGGCTGGGCCGGGGGCTGAGACCTCAGCAGAGAGCCCCGGGCACATCCGCTGCGGGCTGCCTCCAGCCAGGACTCCCCCTCTCCGCTCCCCGGGGCTGGCCGGGCAGCCCCCCCCCCCCCGCTGATTTTTCCCTCCCTTCTCCACGTTCCTGGTGTTTCGGTATCGTTTCACCTCTCAGCACACACAGATGTCGAAACGGGGAAAATTTTCACGCAACCAAAGTTACGTTTCCTGAGGGAGGCTGCGAGTTCCTCCTCTGCCAGGGGAGGGCTGACGGTCAGCTCGGGCTCCCCCCGCCCCGGGCAGCCAGAGCCAAACCGTGCGGGGTCAGAGGGGCAAGGCTGGGAAAAGGCCGGGGAGATCAGAGCCTACCCGGAGAGGGTGCGGCAGCAACGTTCCCACACCGTGGTATCGAAAAGGGGGGGGGGGGGGCACAAATGAAAGTCCTCGGAAATGCCGACACCCCCGTTCCATCACTTCACACAGGCTGATTTCTGGCTGCCCCGGGGGAATCGCGCCGGGCACTTCACCCGCACACAGCGGGGCGCTGCCTGAGGGGCAGCTGCAGGACGTGGGGACGGTGACAGGGCACTGGGGACAATGGCACGGCCGCTAGAGGAGGCTGGATGCTGCAGGACAGAGGCTGCCGCTCTCGCAAGGTCAGAGCCCCGCCGCTGCCTCCCCAGCCCCACTCCCCAGGGGTGCAGGGCGCTTACCTCCGAGCCGTAGGTCTGGGCCACGTGGCACAGCATGAGGAAAGAGATGTCGAACAGCAGGGCCCGGACCGAGGCTCCCTTGGCTGGGGGAGGAGAAACAAAGACCTCAGGGACCTCACGCAGCGCAGGGAGGCAGACAGGCGGCACTGCGAGCTTGGGGGCCGGGGCCCTGCCTCCTCCGGGGTGCTTTTCTAACCCTCAGGCGTTTGTGTGTCGATGAGGGCTCGAGGGGACATGCCAGGTGCTCCCCTTACCCCTGCCTGCCCCAGCTCAAGCTCCCAGAACAGCTTTGACCTCCATTTGGCAGCCCCGGCCCAACCCCGGGCTCCCTCGGTGCTGTGGAAGGTCAGAGCACTCAACATGTTTAATCACACGCAAACGCAGTCAGAGTCCTTATCTCAGGCGCCGTGCTGACACATCACCCCTTCCAGGGAAGGAGCTGGGGCAGGGCCGGCCCCGAGGGGCCCCAGGGGCTGGGGATGAGGGAGCTCCTTCCCCGCCAGCGGGGAGCACCCTGCTTTGGGGACGGACACGCGGGTGCCGGGTGTGAGACCCAAAGGGCAGCAGGAGCCCGGATCCCCTCTGGCACCCGGCCACGTGGCTGTGCCGTGCTCCCTGCCGGCAGCCCCTCGCTGCCCCGGCACAGCTCAGCTCGCCCTGGCACCGCAGCCAGCCCCAGTTTAACTCGTCGGGGACCCCGTGGGCCCCCCCGGTGTCCCAGCACGCGGCAGCGGGGGAAGCAGAGCTCGCGCCACCCCGCAGATGGATGCGCACGCACTTACAGCCTTCTCCGCTGATGTGCTTGGTGAATTCGTTCAGCCTGGAGGGGGCAGAGAGAGCCGCAGTGAGGCGTTAGCATCGTTACCATCCCTAGCATCGTTAGCATCGCGTGAATCAGCCCTCTCCCCATCCCCCGGACAGGCAGGGACCCCAGATGTAGTGACCACGGCCAGGCCAGGCCGCGCTCTGCAGTGGTGCCGTGCACCCAGCCGGGCTGGTGCTGCTCGAGCTGCCCCCCTCGGCGGGCGAGGGGGCGTCACGCAGCGCCACGCGTGCTGGTGCGTGTGCTCTAACCAGGACACGGGCGCCTGGGGACCGCGGGCACGCACGCAGCAGCGCCTTGGAGCTGGGGCTGTGCTGCAGCTTCCAGCTCTCACCCAAGCCTCAAACCAGCCTGACTTCGATACCATGCCCCGTTTACAAAGGAGAGGGAGTGCTGTGGGGACGGCTTCCCCAAAACCCCAGGGCTCCACTGGATCAGAACCTGGGCCAGAGGCAGATCCAGCCTCAAGAGTGGAGGGAACTGGGACACGGAGCGGAGAAAGGGCAGCACGGCCGAGGCACGCGGCTCTGGGGCAGAGGCTGGGGGCTGCCCGCTCACCCCAGCCCTCGGGGACGGCGTCATCCAGGTGGACACTCACTTGATGAACTTCCGAGCGAAGGATTTCAGCTTTCCTGTTGCTGCTGCCGCCGCCAGCAGCAGGTCCAGGCTCTTCCCAGACAGCATGTGACCCAGGACCCCCAGCAAGCCCTCGGGGGATTTGGAGTGATCCGCATCCATGGTCTACAGAAAAAGAAGAAAAAAGGAGGAAAGAAATCACGAGGAAGGCAAGTTACAGAGCAGCAATACAACTCCAGCCACTGGGGCGGAGCTGATCGGCTGCCAGAGCCATCCCGTGAGGCCTCCGTGAGCAGGGACCTGCAGGGCTCGCAGGGCTGGGGGGGACCCCAGGCGCCCCAGGCTCTGTGGGGCACGCCAGCTCCCGCACAGAGGAGAGCTGCAGCAGGCAGGGGCAGCACAACCAGCAGCAAAATGTCTTCAGGAGCGAATGCAGCAGCAGGAGTGACGCAGGGACGGGGGGAGTCCCCGGGGACGGGGGGAAATGCACGCGGGGGAGCGGCTGGGAGAACGGGCAGAGCGGGCTGGGCTCAGGCTGCTGGCACCACCGACTGCGTCGTGCTGCCTGACGGCTCCTCCAGCTTCCAGGGAAGGAGGAGGGGAGCTCCAGAGCTCCAGCCGGCACGGCAGGGACTGCGACAAGGCTGGGAGCGATTCCTCCAGCCCGGCACAGGGCGGGAGCGGGCGCCTCCCGACCACCCCGGCTGCCTGGAGGTGCTGCTGGAAGCAGGCTCTGGGTGGAGGCCGGCGCGGCCAGCACCGAGACAGGAGGGGACGCACCTTCAGGATGTTGGTGACGGTCGGCTCGGCCCTCAGGATGAGCCTGGGGTTGGGCTGGATGTTGGCGTTCTCTGCCGATTTCAGGTGCGGGGCGTGTTCCCTGTCCGCCATCCTGGGGACCCACAAAGAGGGGCGCTGAGCAGGGGGGTGTCACTGCCCTTCTCCTCCCACCGCCTCAGGGCGGCACCGGCTGCCACTCGGAGATGACAGGCTCTGCCCCGCGCCGTCTGGCACCGAAAGCAAAGCCTCAGCCCCCTCCAGGCCAGGGTGCTGGGCTGCAGGGCAGCCAGCAGCGCCGCAGCCGGTCCTTCCTGCTCCCCGCGAGGAGGGCGGTGAGACGAGGGACCCCAAAACCCTGCTTGGTCGCCCGGGCTCTGGAGGGGGCCCTACCGTTTGTCGATCAGGTTGGTCATGTTGGCCTCCGAGAGCAGCCCCTGCTTGCTGCACTCCTGCAGGAGCAGACTCATGCAGTTGCAGCTGGAAGAGAGACGAGAGGAGAGCGCTAGCCTGAGGGACGGCATTCCCACTGCCCTGGCAGGGACACGGGGCAGGGGGGGCAGAGCAGCGGTGCCAGACCTCCCTGCCACCCCCAAAGGGCAGGACAGAGCCGGGCAATCCTTTGAAAACCAGGACTGGAGCCTCCTGGACACAGCGAGCAGTCAGAAGTCATGAGCTGTCCTCCTGCCTCTGCTCCCAGCCCTCTGAGGGGGCTGCAGGGCTGGAAGCAGCTCCAGACATCACAAAGCATCACCAGCGCGTGAATCAGCTGTCAGACACTTGCTGCCTTGCTCATTTGGCAGCGCCGCAGCCTCGGGAAGAAGGAACCCGACCAGAAATCGAGCGTTTTGTCTTACACTAGGAAAAGCCTTGCACGGAGCTGCCCCAGCAGCCCAGACCGCAGCTCCCCGCAGCGATGCTGGGGGCGGGTGGGGGGGGAAGCACAGGCCGGCCACGGGCTCACGGTGCTGCCGGCGAGCCCGGGGCACGCGAGCACTCACTTGCATCGCTGATCGGCCGTGTCCAGCAGCGGGGTCAGCTTCAGCAGGAACTCGAAGGCGCAGTTCACATCCTCGGTGAAATCCTGCCGCGCACAAAGGCGAGCGCTCAGCTCCCAGCGGTGCTGGCACCAGCCTGCCTTTCCCTCCCACGCTGCCCCGTCCGGTGGGGCTCAGCCCGTTCCCCACCCCAGCCACCCTCGCCCGGCTTTGGCCGGGCCCCAGCACCATCAGCACAAGCACCGTCCGCTCGCACACGACGCTGCGAACACCTCCAAGGTCCCCTGAGCCTCACCTTGTCCCCCTGGGGATACTTCTTGAGTTTCACCAGGACCTGGGGGATCTGAAAGACACGGGGGAGTGATGTGACCGAGAGGCAGACCCGTTCCTGCAGCCAGGACCTCTCAGCAGCACGGGCAAAACCCGCCTGCGAGCAACGACTGCCCTCCCAGCCTGGGGGAAGGAGCGTTCCTCCAGCAGCCCGTGCACCCAGGGGGCTCTGTCCCCCCACCTCCCCTCTGCAGGGCCCTTCCACCAGGACGAGGAGCAGCAGGGCACGGCCAGGCAGGCTGCGGAGGAGCACAGCACAGGCCGAGCACGTGTCAGGCCTGGAATCACACGCAGATCCCTTTTGTCTGGTCCGCAGACAAGAGGCGCAGCAGAGTGCTGCGGGGCTGCCCGCCACTGAGCCGTGGGAGCGCCTGCCCGGAGCCTTGCTGTGGCATCCTTCAAAGGCCCCCGTTTCCCCCGCCACGTCCCAGGAAAAGCCACTCGACAAAACAAAGTGGGGCTGGGCTGAAAAGCGAGCTGCAGGAGGGCTGCCTGCAGGCTCAGCCATCTCATACTGTCCGGACAGGGCGAGTGGGGGCCCCAAGGGGCACGCTGTGGGTCGGGACTGATCGCTGTGCCAGGCTTTGGCGCTGAGCAGGGCCGGGTGTGCAGGGAAAGGCAGGAGCTGGGGGCACCACGCGCCCCCTGGGGCTACGTCCTACCTTCAGGAAGGTGAAGGCTGTCCACTTGAGCTCCTCCGTGCCCTCCGGGGACTCGATGAGGCCCACGAAGCAGGCCTTCCAGATCTCCAGCACGAAGAGCGGGGAGGGGATGCGCTGCAGGGCACACGGACAGGACCCCCCAAGTGCTGGGAGAACAATAACGCGACTCCCCCAACCGCAGCCAAGCCCTGCACCCCCTGCAAAGCTGCTGATGGGCTCACACGACTCCCCGCAGCTGCCCCCATGTCCTCGGACCGGGATCAGCCCCCTCCTCGCCCAGCACGGCCCTGCTCCACGTCCCCCAGGCCACCCTGAGCGGGACCGGGGGTGCCACGACTGTACCTGCATCCTCTTCACCATCATCAGCTGCTCCACCAGCGGCTGGGTCTCTCCCGTGAGGTTCATGGTGCCCTCCAGCAGCACCACGGCGTGCACGGTGGGGAAGCCGGTCTTGTTCAGCTGCTCAGAGTGAACCGAGAGCATGGTGGGGATGCTGGGGGGAGGGAGATGACAACGCAGGGTTACTGGAGCCTTGCAGGGACGGATCCTTGCTCCTCCTGTCCCATCCTCCCTTCCCAGCCAAGCCCCAGACCTCTGCAGTCCCACATCTCTCTGGGGCAGGACAGCTTGCCACCCCTGCCCTGCAGAAGAGCTTTTGGACACGTCCAAGCCCCCGTGCCACACCTCAGGCCCTGGAAGCACCTCCTGGGGCACGCAGGCCGGGGACAGCAGCTCTGCCCACGTTGGAGCAGCTGAGGGATGTGGCGAGGGGCCCTAGGAGCCCTGTGGGATTCCTTTGTGGCAGGTCACCAGTCCCTGCCCCCTTTCCTACTCCAGGGTTTTCACCAGCCCCAGCCCACCGCCAGCACAGGAGCCCGAGCTGGAAAGGGACAGGAAGGCAGGGAGCCAGCGTGGAGAGAGGCAGGAGGAGGGCTCAGACCCCTTTTACCCTCCAAGCCCGCGAGGACAGCAGCACGAAGCTACCTCTTGATGAGGGAGATGCAGTCGTCAGCCTGGCTCCGCAGGGTGGAGTTGCTGAGGCTGCTCAGGCTCTCCCCCAGCTTGACGAGGGACTGCTCCACGGTGCTCCACGAGGCTGCGGAGGGAGGGCAGGCGTTCGGTGGAGGGGGACAGGGACACGACGAGAAGCCAGCAGCCTGGCTCGAACGCACAGAGGGCTCCCGCTGGCAGGAGCCCGCACGCCTCTGCCCGCCCGGGCTGGGGGGGGCTGCGTGCCGGCCAGCAGCTCCCTGGCACGGCCTCTTGGCCAGGCACGGGGACCGAGCGGAGGCGCGGAGCTGTGCCAGGCGGGCTGGCAGAGCTCAGGACCCGCCGCGCGCCCGGGAACGGCTCCCGCAGCCTTCGCATTAATTCTGCTCCTCTTCCAAGGGCAGCGCGCAGGGGAGGGGGCAGGGGGTGGCACGGAGCCAAGGAGGAGACGGTTACAGCAACAGGGCCGGGAGGCGGAGGGGCTCGGAGCCGCAGGGACAATGCGGCAGGAGCTGGGCAGGGGGAAGGGGAGGTGGCAGCTCCCCAGGGCCAGCCGCGAGCAGGAGGAGCCCTGGCGGCGGCCGCGGGCCGCACGTGGCCCCGGGGCAGCGACGTACACGTCTCCTCCAGCTTGGCGATGTGGATCAGGGCGCGGTTCTTGGTGCTGCCCAGCATTTTCTCCAGCCGCTCCAAACACATCTTCAGCTGGCTCTCGGCTGCCGCCTGCTCCAGCGTCTCCTTCACCTTCTCGGCGTAGAAGGCAGCGCAGTGCAGGAGCCAGATGAGGGCACTCAGCAGCGCCCGGCACAGCCCGATGCACTCCTCTGCCTTGCCGTGGCAGCTGGGAAGGGGAGAGAAACGGAACCGTGCTCGCCCTGGGCCCAAGGCACAGAAATGGGGCACCCTGGGGAACCAAACCACGTCCCACGCGCCCAGCCCGGCGTGCCCGCTGCCTCCCGGCTCCCCTGCTGCAGACCTCGACCCGCTCAGCCCGCGAGCGTCTCCCCCACGCCAGGGGAAATAACAGCCTGCCCGGTGCAGGCTCCTCTCTGGCCACTCAACTGCAGGGAAACTTTCCAAGCCTCTAATCAAATTATCTTGCTAAGAGAGGCTCAGCGCTGATCAATGTGTTTCGAGAGGCGAACGCTTTCCCCTCCTGATGCACAAATCATCGGGGCCAGAAGTTTTGATCAAATTAAGCGGGGGATCAGATTAGGCAGGAACCGGATTAAGCGGCCAGCTCTGCAGTTGGCCAGCAACAGCTCCTTGTTAACATCTGCGACTGATGCACATTCATTGCTGCTGCTTCATTTCATGTAATTGAGGAGCTGCTACCTTCAGCCTTCCTCCTCCCGCTCGCCCACACCGCACGCTCTCCGCACCGGCCTCCCAGAAGAGGCTGTCAGGGGTTAACAGGAAGATTCCTCAGCTTTCTATAAAAGTTTTTGTGGCCTGAATTGTCTGGTCTCCCCTGGGCCCTGCGACACCAGCGGAAGAGCACGAAGCAAAACAAGGCAGCTGCACGGAGCGCCTGGGGCAGCGCAGGCAGGACTGCGAGCGTTGGCAGCCGGGGCCCTGGGAAGCCGCCGAGGCCACACAAGAGAAACAAAACAGAGAGGGGACAGAAACCCTCGGGCTGCAGGGCTTACACCCACCCGTACCGACCTGAGCCGGGCAGGAATATCATGGCAGAGGCCTTAGCCCAAAATAGGTGGGTTTCTGCAGCTTCCCACAAAGCCGGCGGGGTTTCAGACCCCCCCCCCTGCTCTGCCCACGCTGGCACTCGCACGGCATCCCAGCCCGGGGCGGCCAGAGGGGGTCGGCAGCTTGGGAACGGAGCCGGAGGGGGAACGGAGCCAGGGTGGGCACCCCGTGATCGGCCGGGGGCCCGCGGGGCCACGGCAGGGCCGCGCCGTACCTGAGGCGGTCGCAGAACATGTCCATGATCTCCAGCAGCGACTGGACGCACAGGTCCCGGGAGAAGTCGTCGAACTACAGCAGGGAACAAGGAGGGATTTCAGAAGGGGGGGGTGAGGAGGAAGAAGGGGGGTGCCGGGCTGCAGCACTCCCAAAAGACAGACGTGGGACACCCGCCCAAACGAGAACGGGGTCAGGGCTGTCCCTCGGCCGGGTCGCAGCCATCCAGGGTGGCAAAAACCAACGGGAGCGCGGGGCGGCGGGGACCAGGCTGCGTTTGTGAGCAGCCCTCCGCGAGGCGCCGCGGGGGCCCGGAGCTCTGTTTCGCGGCCCCGCTGACGCGGCGGAGGCTCGGTGCCAGCCCGCGCGCCCACCCCCGGCTCGGCGGGGCTGGCAGCGAGCGCCGACAGCCCGGCTGGCCGCGGGGACGGCAGCAGCGCCGCTGCCGCCTGCTCGGCGGAGCAGATGGGGCCGCCCTGCCGGGCCGGAGCTGGCCCGCGGGCCTGCGCCGAGCCCACGCTGCTCTGAAGGAGGAAGCCGCTGCTGTCAAGGTCAGCGCTTCTCCGACGGGCAGCGCCGCCGCCGAGCCCGGCCGTGCGCCGCCTCTGCCGCCCCGAGAGCCACGGAGAGGGGCGCTGGCCCTGCCCAGGGGCTCCCCGAAATCGCTGCCGGGTGCGGCGCCCCGAAACGACGCCGGCGTCGCGCGGCCACCGGCACTTCGCTCCTCTCTGTGAGCACAAGGAGGGGGGAGGAAAATTCGCCCCCCTTCTGTAACTCTCCCTTCAGACCTGGGGGTGCTCTGATGAGGCCCAGGGAGGGCAGGGGACCTGACGCAGCCCACTGAGCGGCCCCAAACGCCGAGCAGCCGCGTTTCTGCGGTGTCCTCGTCCCCCTCGCAGTGGCACGGGGACACCCAGCACCTCGGGAGGCAGGCAGCAGCCTCGTGGCTCCGCCGGCCGCAGGGGGATGCCGCTCCCGGCAGCCAGGTGTGGTTTACACAAAGGTGCCGCGGGGCAGGAGCCCGTCAGGCGCCCCGCACGACACGGGGACGAGGTTTTTGAGCCCACGGAGCGCGGCCGTGCCCGGCAGCACCGGCAGGGCTGTCCCCAGCGGGCCACGACGGGGCTGGCGCGCTGCTGACTCAGCGCAGGATGTCATTTTACACTTGACCTATATTCGGGGAGAGTCGCGGGGCGGGAAATGGATCCGCGGGTCTCGGGTAAAGAGAAAAACCTCGGGGAGCAGCTGGCGGAGCCGTACCTTGCTGATGGCCATCAGCACCGTGGAATAGGACACCATCTAGGAACAAAGCAGAGAGCCCGAGCGGGCGCGGTGGAGCGGCGTTGTCAGCGGACGCGGCGCTCGTCGCTGAGGAACGGCGAGGTCAGGGCACGGCCCCGGCGCTGCCACCGCGGACGGGGCCGGGGCGCTGCCCCGGCACAAATCCCAGCCGACGCTTTGAGGTGAGCGCCGCCTCGTTTCACACAAACTTCAGGTGACGTTAAAACGCCGCGCGAAGGAAGCGCGGGGCTTCCGGCGAGCGCGGAGGCTCTCGGGGCGAGGATCCCTACCCTGCGTGCAGCGGGCAGGGCCCATTTCCAGAAATCTCCCTGCCCAGGGCACCCACCGAGCCCCCCCTCCACCCCGCCCCAGCAAGGCACGATGCCTGCGAGGCGCAGACGGGACGTTTGGGGTGTCTGCCCGCCACCCACCCTGCACCCCGGGCTCTTTGCCTGCTAACCGGGGCCGCGAGGTGACAGCCAGCGGCGTCTGCGGCGCGGGAAGGGCGATTACCTGCGAGCTGATAGCGTATTTCAGGTAGGACAAGATGAGTGGGTTCGGCGACGGCCCGATCATCGCCTGCTCCAGCAGGGCCTCTGCAAGCAAAGAGAGGGGCCAGGAGGTCCCGGGTCAGGCAGCGCACGGCGCGGGGACACACATGGCACGGGGACAGACGCACGGCACGGGGACACACGCACCGTGCCCTCGTTTGTGCTCTCACCCCCCAGCAAAGGTGGCAAGGCCAAACCTCGTTACCCACAGCAGCTCTGCGCAGCGCTGCCCTGAAATCAAAGGAATCCCCAAGCTTTCTGCTTTCTCCTGAATAACCCAGGCAGCGCCGGCAGCCTCCTGCTAACAACTCAGCTCTCCCGGGCACCCCGGGCCCGATCCAGCGCCGGCTGCTCTCCGAACACGTTCCCCTTCCTCCCACGTCCTGCCCGGGGGGGCTCTGGCAGCCGCCAGCGTGCGGCTCCTGCCCTGCTACCGGGGGCTGGACTCCGGGCACACCACGAATGGCCCCGTTTGGGCGGGATGGGCCCCGCACGGCTGGCGGCCGGCCGGGGGAGGCTGGAGGGGCTCTGCCCGCCCCATCTGCTCAGCCAAGCCTTTAATCGACCACTTGAAGCGGGGCAGAGCGCAGGAAGCGCCTCCCAAAAGCAGGCCCCGGGCTGCGGGCACGGGCTCGAAGTAGGTCAAGGCACCCGGCCGCAGGAGGGGGGAGGCGGGCGGCCCCCCCCCAAAAAAAGGTGGCACCGAGCCGGGTCCCGGCTGCGGGAGACGCCCGGGGTCCCGGTGGAAGGCTGCAAACGCGGCCGGAGGCATCGCAGCTCGGAGCCAGAAGGCTGCCGGCGGCCGAACCCTCCCCGCCGGCTCGGGGAGCGCCAACACGAGCCGGCCACACGCTGGTGCCCACCGCAGGCGTGTCAGCGCGCATTTGCCGGGCACGGCCGTGATCCGGGCCACCCGTGCCAGGTTTTTCTTCCTTTGGAGTCAAAATCTGAAAGGCGCGAGCCGGGGGGGATGGGGCGCCGTGGGCTGGGGGAGGTGACAGCTGCCCGCGTGCCCGCAGCCTGCCAGCCCCGCGCCGCTCCCGCGGCAGAGCAGGATCCGTCCCCGTCCTCGCCACGGGGGAATCGTGGGCAAACGAGCCTCCCCGACGAGGCCCGGGCTGCCTCGTTCCCCGGCAGAGGTGCTGAAGGGTGGCCAGGAAAAAAAAAAAAACCATTTCTCTGGGAATTGCGGGGATTGATCATTGCCGACCGGCCGGTGGGAAGCTGAGGGGCGGAGGGGCTGGCACCCAGCAAATCCAAACCCCCCGGGGCTGCCCCACAACCACAGCCGGGCCCCACGCCTGCTAGAAAAAAATACCAGTAGGGCGGAGGGAGGAAAAAAAGGCCCACTGGGGCAAGATCCTGCACCCCAGCAGGGCGAGGAGCAGCTCGGTGCGAGCGCCGGGGCCGTTCGCCTTTAACGCAGCGAGCCTCGGGCAGCGCTCGGGGTTTGTTCGTCCCGGGCTCGCAAACCCGCGCCCCTGCGCAGGAAAACAAAGCTCGCGACCAGTTTCTAAAATCGGCAGAAAACCCTGGCAAATCTTTAAACCGCGCGGCGCAGCGGGCACCGGCGGCTGGCAGGGCTTGGGGCAAACGTCCTTGAGTAGGGACGGGAAAAGAAATCCCGATAAGAGGGGGCGGGAAGGGGCCTTTGGGAGGGTGGGGGCAGCGCCAGGCCCCTCGGCAGCACCTCTCCCCCCTGGGGACGTGCGCAGCCGCGAGGCTGCGGGGTCGTCCTGCGCCCTCGCTGGGGGAAACTGAGGCACGGAGCCCAGAGCCCTGCGTGCAGCAGGGGGGTGGTGTGGGACGGGCAGCGTGACCCCAGATGTGGGGGGTATGGGTGTGACTGTTGTGGGGTGTCCCTGCCGCTGTGCCCACTGCTGCGTGTCCCCATCTGCTGTGCCGCTGCGGCGTCCCCGTTGCTGTGCCCGCTGCCATGTGTCCCCTGGTGCTGTGCGTATTGCTACATGTCCCCTGCTGCCATGCCACCGCGGGGTCCCCATCGCCACGTCCACTGCTGTGCGCCCACGGCGTGTCCCTATTGCTGTGCCGTTGCTGTCCCCCGTTGCTGTCCCCACTGCCACGTGCCCCCCGTTGCTGTGCCCACTCCCGTGCCCCATTGCCATGTCCCCTGCTGCTGTGCCGTTGCGGTGTCCCCATTGCCACGCCCATTGCTGTTTGTCCCCTGTTGCTGTCCCCGCTGCCACGTCCTCGTTACCACGTCCCCGGTGCCACACCGTTGCAGTGTCCCCATTGCCGTGCCCACTGCTCTGTGTCCCCCGTTGCTGTCCCCATCACCGTGTCCCCACTGCGTGCCCCCCACTGCCGGGCCATTACGGTGCCCCCGTCCCCGTCCCCATCCCAGTCCCTGTCCCCATCCCCATCCCCTGGTCCCCCCAGCCCGCCCCCACCCCCCTTTCCCCATCCCCCCAGCCTTCCCCCATCCCCCCCACTCCCCCATCCTGCCCCCATCCCCTTCCCCATCCCTGTCCCTCTCCCCCCAGCCCCTTCCCCGTCCCCCCAGCCCCTTCCCCATCCCTGTCCCCATCCCCCCAGCCCCTTCCCCGTCCTCCCCCTGTCCCCCCAGGCCTGCCCCCACCCCACTTGCCCCAGCCCCCAGCCCCTTCCCCATCCCTGTCCCCATCCCCCCAGCCCCTTCCCCGTCCTCCCCCCGTCCCCCCAGGCCTGCCCCCACCCCACTTGCCCCAGCCCCCAGCCCCTTCCCCCGTCCCCCCAGTCCCTTCCCCAGCCCTGTCCCCGTCCCCCCAGCCCCTTCCCCGCCCCCCCGGGCCTGCCCCCCCCCACCTGCCAGGTTGAGGATGTCCCAGGTGGCCCCCCGGGGGAAGAAGCGCCGCATGTTGACGGCCCACTGGTAGTCGCTCCAGCGCTCCTTCCAGGCCTGCAGCAGGGCCTGCTTCAGGTTCACCACCTTCATGGCGCCGGGGGGGGGTCCCGGGGGGATCCCGGGGGGGTCCCACACCCGGTACCGGGGGTGGAAGCCGGGGGGGGGCCGAGCCGGGCCCGCAGCCCCCGCCCGCAGCCCCGCGCCTCGCTCCGGCCGCCGCCCGCCTCCCTCAGCGCCTGGGCACCGCCATCTTGGCGCCCGCCAGCAAGCCGCGCGCTGATTGGGCGGCGGGGCGCGGCGGGGCGCGGGGCCTGCTGGGAGATGTAGTTCGGGGGCGTGTAAATCTGCACGGTGCCTGGTGTGCAAACACGGGCGGGCAAACACGGGGGGTGCAAACACGGGGGGGTGCAAGCAGGCCGTGCAGGTAGGGTTGCAAAAGTGCAGGCTCCAAAGGTGTGCAAGCACCGCGTGCAAAGGCGTGGGGTGTGCACGCAGGGGGTGCAAATGCGGGGGGTGCGTGTGTGGGCGTGCAACAGCCACAGGGCAGCCAGGTGGGGTGTGCGTGTGTGTGTGCAAGGGGGTGTGAACGGGGGGCTAAGGGTGTGCACGCCTGGGTGCACACGGGGTTCTGTGCACATGCGTGTGAGCTTGGGTGCAGACAAGCAGGGGGGTGCCTGCGCGTGCAGGGATACACGTGTGCGTGTGCAGGTGTGCACAGCCCCCCCGTGCACACACGGACACCCCCACACGCACCCAGCTGTGCCCGCGGCCGCCCGCAGCCACCCGCGTTGGCAGGACCCAGCGGCAGCCGCCCCCTCCCCGGCTGCGCCAAAACCAGCCAAAAACCGGCAGGATTCCCACCGGCCATCGCCATGGCAACGGGCAGATGGGGAGTGGGTGCCGAGGCGGGGGGGGCTGCACACCACGGGGGGGGGGCTGCACACCACGGGGGTAGGCCCTGAGCCCCCCACCCACCACCGCTGAATCCCCATCAGCAGGACAAAGCCCCCCCAGGGGCCTACAAGGGGGTGCCCCACGGCACCAGCTGCCCTAGGGTGGGCTCATGGCCCCCCCCCCCCCCATGGCCCCCCCCGGTGCCCCCCCCAGCCCCGCTGGGGGGTCTCGGCGGCCCCTTAATGCCCGCGTTAATCATTCATGGGGCCGGGGCGCGCGGGCCGGCTGCAAATCCCCCGAGAGCCGCAGCCGGGATTAGGCGGGCGAGCTGCGGCCCAGCCGGCGGCGTGGGGCCCCGGACCCCGGCTTGGGGGGGGGGGTAAAAGGGAGGTGGGGGGGGGGGGACACCCGGCCCCTATTCATGAGGACGGATTTCCTGTGCCGAGGACGGGGATGAGGCCGAGGGGGGGTCCCCACAGCTGCTTGTTGGGGGTGGGGGGGGGGGGAGGTAACCGGACACTCGGAGCCCCCGGGTGCGAGACCCCAGTCGCGTGGGAGCGGGGAGCACACGGAGCCCCCCAGCACCGGCACCGGGGGTTGTGCCCACCCCCCCATAAAGCACCCCCACGGCTCCATGAGGGGCTCTGCGTTTGCGGGGGGGGCGAAGGGGGGGGGTTCATCTCAGCCCCCCCCCACCCCCACCCCCAGCGTGGGGAAGGCGCCGCCGAGGCCTGGGCCTGGCTCCCCGCCTTGGCAGGGCGCCCCCGGCACAGCTGCCTCCAGCCGGGGGGGGGCCGGATGGGGCCGGGGCCGTTCCCAGCACCCCAAGCTGGGGGGGGGGGGGGAGGGGGGGGAAATGTGAAGGGGTTGGGGGGCACCCAGCCCCCGGTGCCGCTTCCCACCCCCCAACACACACGGCGGCGTTTTACAGGGTGTGAAGGATGGGATGCCTGGGGGAATGGGGGGGGGGGGCCGGCCAGGGTTGGGGACCCCCCCCCCGCGGGGATGTTGGGCTCAGCATCACCCCCATCACCCCCGAGAGAAAGAAAAAAAAAGGGGGGGGGGTCCAAGGAGGGGGGGGGGGGGGCTGCTGCGCGGTGCCGCCAGCTCGGGCTAAATATAGCGGAGCAGCGGGATGGATTTTAATGAGCTTGTTCCGGCCGGCTGCACCTGCGGCCCCTCCACGGCCCGGGGGGGTCCTCACCCCAAATGGGGCCGGGGGGGGCGTCGGGGGGGGGGGTCGGGGGGGCTGTGGGGGCAGCTGGGTGCACCAGGGGGCTGAGAGCAGGCAGCGCACCCCGGGGATGGGGAGGGGGCAGGATGCAGGCCCCCCTCCCCCCTTGGCCCTGCCTCAGTTTCCCCTTTGGGGTGGGGGCCCCAAGGGACTCGGGGATGGGGATGGGGTGGGGGGGGGGGGGGGCACGGGCTGGGGGCAGCCGAGCTCAGCCCGGCCCCGGCCTTATCGCGGGCAGACGGCGCTGGCGGAGGGGGGGGGGGGGGCCGCGGGCGCGCCGTGTTTGCCGAGGATAAAGTGTACGGCGGGGGCACCCGCGCCCCCACCCTGCCACGCTGGCGGCCCCGCAGCCTGGGGCTGTGGGAAGGGGGGGACTGATGGGGGGGGGGGGGGGCATGGGAATGGGGGGGGAGTACAGGGCCGTGGGGATCAGGGGATCACAGGGACCTGGGGGGGGGTTACAGGGCCATGGGGACAAGGGGGGCATGGGGGATTGGGGGGGGTCACAGGGCCATGGGGACCAGGGGGTCACAGGGACCTGGGGGGGTCACAGCGCCATGTGGACTGCGGGGGGGGGGGTCACAGGGCCATGGGGACTGGGGGGACATGGGGATTGGGGAGGGGGTCACAGACCATGGGGACCAGGGGTAATGGGGACTTGGGGGGGGGGGGGCACAGGGCCATGGGGACTGGGGGGACATGGGGATTGGGGGGGGGGGGTCACAGGGCCTTGGGGACCAGGGGGGCCGCGGGGCTATGGGGACCTTGGGGACCACAGGTGCGGGGCACCCGCTGTCAGCCCAGCACCGCCACCCCTGGGTGCCACCGTCCCTTGGGGGGGGGTGAGGGGGGGGGGACACACACGCCATGCCAGCAGCCCTTTACACCCGGGCATTATGGGATGTGTAGTCCGGGGAGGTGGGGGGGTGCTGAGCGCGGGGGCTGCTGGGAAGGAGCGGGGGGGGGGACGGGAGGGGTGGGGGTGCTGGGGGGGGGGGGGTGACCCCAGCGCCACCCCTGGTGACCCCCGTGGGCCTCGAGTGCCTGTGGCCACCCCTGGCCCCCAGTGGCCTGCTGCGCAGCAGGGCCCTGGCCCCACAGCCCCCCCGCCCCAATGCCCTTGGGCAGCGTCCCCAGACCCCCCCCCCCGTGGGCACCGTCCCCAGGACCCCCCCATCCCCGGCTGTGTCCCCATGTCCCCATCCCCGGCCCCCCGTGGACGCTGTCCCCAGCCCCCTGTGGTCCCCGACACCGTCCCCAGGTCCCTGGGGGGACCCCCCCAGCCCCCCCCCCCGGGACGCTGTCCCCCCCCCTCTCCGCTCCTCGCCCCCCATCTCCGTGCGGGCCCATCCCCGGCTCCCCGCGGGCGCCGTCCCCCCCCCCCCCATTCCTCGGTCCCTGTCCCCCGTGGGCACCCACGCGGGACCAACCCCATCCCTGGGGGCTGGGGGGGGGGGGGGGGGGGCACGGGGCGCGCACGGTGGCGCGCGGGGAGCGCGCAGGGAGCGCGCAGGGAGCACGAGGAGCGCACGGAAGCGCGCACGGAGGGCGCAGGGGGCGCGCAGGGAGCACGCGGGGCGCACGGAAGCGCGCGGGGAGCGCACGGAGCCCGCGCAGGGAGCGCGCAGGGAGCGCGCAGCGGGCGCGGCGGCGGCGGCGGCGGCGGCGGCGGCGGCGGCTGCAGGGAGCGGCTGCGGCCGGCGGAGGGGGCTGCGGCCGCGGCGGAGCGGGCGGGCGGGCGGCGCGGCGGGGCCGGGGGAGGAGCCAGGCGCCGTCGGCCGCCGCCGCCGCTGCCGCCGCCGCCGCCGCTGCCGCTGCCGCTGCGCCCCGCTCGGCTCCGCTCCGCTCCGCGCCCTCCCCGCTCCGCGCCCCCGGCCCCGCCGCCGCCGCCGCCGCCGCCCAGGTACGGCCCCGAGCGGGCCCCGCCGCCGCCCCCGCGCCCCCCGACCCCGCCGCAGCCCCGGTTGTTTACCGAGGGCCCGCGGCCCCCGGGCGCCCCCGGCTGTAGCCCGGGCGCAGGTCGGGCCGTGCAATGGGGGGGGGGGGGGGGGGGGGGGGGGGTAGGGGAGGGGGAGCGCGGGGCTCCCCCGGGCCGAGCGCGCACCGGGAGGCGAATTGCGGGTAAATATAAAAACAGCAGTTTTTTTTTTTTATATTTATTTTTAATTTTTTTTTTTTGGGGGGGGGGGGGGGGAAATCCGGCCGTTCGGCACGGGTGGGGGGGGGAGCGCCGCAGGGCCGGGGGTACCGCCCCCCCCACCCAACCCCCCGCTGCCCTGCCTTGCGCCCCCCCCCCCTCTTTTTATCCCCCCCCCCCCCCCCCCCCCCCACCGCTCGGTGCTGCAGCGCGGGGCTGCCCCGGGGGGCCACGGCCGCTGCCCACCCCCGCTGGGACACGCACACGCACACACACGCGCACGCACACACAACGGCGCCGCCAACCGAGGGGGGGGCCACGCGCGGCGCAGCCACGGCAGCTCCCCCCCGGCCCCCGTGGCAGCTGCGTGGCTGCGGCGTGGCGTGGCCGTGGGCCTGCACCGGGGCTGCGCGGTCACCGGTGGCCGTGCTGCAGGGAGCCCGTGGCCGTGCCGTGGCCGTGCCGCGGTGGTACCGTGGCCGAGCCGTGGCCGTGCTGCAGGGAGGCCGTGGCCCGGCCGTGGCGGTGCCGTAGCCCACCGTGGCGGCGGTGGGGCCGTGGCCGTGCCCCGTGGCCGTCCCCGCCCCGCTCTTGGCAGGCGGCGTCAGGAATGCATTTAATATTTTTTTATTTTTTTATTATTTTTGATTTTTTTTTCTCTGCTGGAGGGAGAGCGCCCGTTTTTTTTTTTGTTTGTTTGTTTGTTTGTTTGTTTGTATGTTTTTGCTGCTTTTCGCTGGGGCGGGGGCGTCCACGGCACGGGCAGAGAGGGGGGCACCGGCGGCCTGTGGCCGTGCCCGTCGGGGTGCCCCCGCGAGCGGGGCCGAGGGGCGTGGCGGGGCCTTGCCCTCCCCAAACCCGCCCCGGCCTCCCCGGGCACGCCGGCTCCCGATTCCCGAGGGGGGGCCGAGCAGGCCGCGTCCCCCCCCCGGCCCGGGGAGAAGCGTGGCGGTGGGACCGCCGGCCACGGTGCTGCCGCCGGGGCGTGGGCCACGGTCACGGGCTCCTCTCCGGTGCAGCCCCCGGTGCGCCGGGGGGAAACTGAGGCAGGGCAACCGGGCACCGCGGCCAAGGTCACCCCGGGCGGCCGAGCCGAGCCGGCGCTCGCTCGGGCCTCCGGCACGACCTCGCCGCCAGCTGTGCCGCGCCGAGCCGTGCCGGGCGCGTGCCAGGCAGCGCCGGGGCGTGCGGCCGCAGCGGTGGCCCCCGGCGGCACCGCGCCGACCTTCAGCGGCGACGGCCGCCGTGACCCCCGCGCCGTGCCCTGCCGCGCCCCGCGGGGCTGACACCGCCGTGACCGGCAGCGGGGGGGGGTGGGGGGGGCCGGGCTCAGCCTCACCCCGCTTGACCTCCGCCGGTGCCAGCCCTGGCGCCGCCCGCCCCGTGGCCTCCCTGTGTGCCAGGGGACCCCCGCGGCTCGGCGCGGGGCGGGGGCCGGCGGCGACGCAGCCGTGTGGCACGGCAGGCCCCGGTGGAACCAGTTTGGGGAAGGCTTCTCCCGCTCGCTCGCTCGCTCGACGCCGCGGTCCCTCCCCCCCCCCCCCCCCCCCCCAAGCCCAGGGGTCTTGGCGCAGGGTGGGGGCACGCTGGAGGGGTTCAGCGCCCCCCCTGCCATCGGTGTGCAGCTGCCCGTGCCCCCCTGCTGCTCCCATCGAGGCGCACGCACCCGTGTGTCCCCCCCCAGCCCTGCTGGTGCTGGGGGTCTTCAGGCGGGTGCGCGGTGCTGCTGGGGTGGGGGCACAGCCCGACGCTCCCTCGCCCCCCCCCTCCACTGCCGCGCTGACCTTTGCGGAGCCGCGGCGCTGCCGCCCTGCGTGCAGCGGGGGGTGTGGATGGGGGGGCTGGGGTGCACGACACCGGGGTGCCCGGTGCGGTGTTGGGGTGCCGGCTGCCCCCACAGCCCGGTGCGAGGCGGGCTTCGTGCCAAAGACACCCCCCCCCTCGCTCACCCCTTCGAACCCCGGGGAGGGGTCGGGTGGGCACCCCGCGGCCCCCCGCCCCTGCAGGCGCAGGGTGCTGCGTGGCGGCGGGCGCACCTCCCCGTCCCCGTCCCTTCCTGGGGGGGGCCGCGGCACCAGGAAGCGGCCCCCTCCCCGCCTCGCCACGCACTTTCCCGGGGCAAGCGAGCCGCGGCTGTCGGCAAAGCCTGGAGCAGCTGCGGGCGGGCGGACGGGACGGCAGCGCCGGGACCCCCCCCAGTGCCCCCCAGCCCCGGAGCCACGCGGCCGTAGGGCGCGGGCTGTGTTGTTTAACGCCCGACAGGCGGAGCCGGGCGCCTGGGTCCTCTCCCCGAGGAGCAGGAGGAGCGACGGGCGTTGCGGGGAGGGCGAAGGCGGGCGCGGGCAGGGTGCCCGGCGGGGCGCACCGTGGCTCCGTGGGTCCCCGGCGTGGTGGCGGCACGGTGGCGGCACGACGCGTGGCTCGCGTCGCCGGGCACGGTTTGGGTGCTCGCCGCCCCGTTTTCCAGCTCCCGGTGGTGGGGACACCGCGGGGACCGTCCCCATCCCGGGCTGGGTGCCCCACGCCAGGCTGGGTGCCCCGCGCCCCCCCGGCGATGCCGACCCCGGGGCGCCTCGTGGCAAGGTGGCGGCCAACAGCCCCCCTCCAAGCGTGGGGGGCCCACGGGGAGGGATCGCAGGAGTCGTCCCTCTCCTGCCCCCCCGCCCCGCCCGGTGCACGTGAACCGGAGCCCCCGCTCCTCTCCCCGATTTAGCAACGTCCCGATGCCCGTGCCAAGCTCCCGCCCCGCGGCGCTGAGAATAGCTCCCCGGCGTCCCGCGGCACGCGCGGGGCTCGGCCCCGCCGCAGCCTCCCCGGGGACAGGGGCACCCCACGGGGCCACCCCGCGAGCCCCGTCCGTGGGTGCTCATCGCACGCCAGGCACCCGGGGTCCTCGTGGGGCGTCCCGTGTGCGTGCGGGGGGCCGGGGCACGGCTGACCCCGGTGTGACGGCGGCACCGGGCATGGACGTGGGGCCCCGCTGTGGCCTGATGGGGAGCAGGGATCCGGCCTCATCCTGCCGCGCACGGGAGAAGCGGTGCCGCAGCTCTTCCCGCACGCTGCTGAGCGGATCCCGCTGCCTGGCGCTGGTGGGATGGAGAAAATGAGGCACGGCTGGACGGGGCCGGGCAGGGCCGGCAAGGCCAGGAGCCGAAGCTGCTGCCTCGTCCCGGCTGCGCGCCCGGGTGCCACGGGAAGGAGCGGGCGGCACGGCCTCGGCTCGAGGCACCCAGAGCCCCGTGGGGTTTGGGGTGGCCGTACTGGCAGGGATTGAGGTCGTGGCTCAGCCAGGCAGGTCCCCGTGCCACGATCCAGGACCTTTTGGAGGTGTGAGGACACCGGGAGAAGTGTCACCGTCCCCAGGGCCACCCGCCCTCGCTCGGTGGGTGCTGCTGAGCCCCACGGGGCGGACAGGTCCCGGTGCCGGGGTGCACGGCAGAGCCGGGCTCCGCCACCCCATCCCGTCCCACGGCCCGGCCCTGACCCCCACCTGGGGGTCCCCCGTGCGCAGCTCCCCCGTGCCATGGGGCGGGCGCCCTGATGTCAGGCCCATGGCATCCCCCCGCGCTCGGGCTACCCCAGCTGCTGCGCATGCCTGGGATTCCTGCGGCCTCCAGTCACGGCAGCGCGGCCGCCGAGCACCCACAGCACCGGGCACCGCGCGCCGGCCGAGCTGCGGGGCCGGGAGGTGGCACCGGGCGAGGGTGCGCGCACGGCACCGGGTGCGCCCGTGCACGTGGACACCAGCGTGCGCCGGGGTGCTGCCGGCCGTGCCGTGGCGGGTGCCCTGCGCCTGGCTCCGCTGCCACGGCACGGTCCTACCGCCGGGGTCCTCCCGGTGCCACCGTGCCGGTGCCCGCTGCCGCCCGCAGCACCGGGTGCCGCGTGTCGGTGCCCAGCCGGTGGCGAGCTGCTGGGTCTGCCCGCGGCGCCCTGCCCCCCCCACCCCCGTGCTAATCACGCTAATTGGCACCCCGGCTAAAGCGCTTAGGCCCTCACCTCCCTGACCCAGATAGCAGCTGGCCAGGGGGAGGGGGCGCCCGGGACCCCCGGAGCCCATCTGTGCCGGGGACAGGGACACCGATGGCGGCCCCGTGGCGCGTCCCCGAGGGCGGCTGCACGGCGGGCTGGCGGTGGCCGGTGCCCGCTGGGCGTCCCTGCGCCAGGCTGGGGGGGTCCTTGGCCGCCACGTCCCGTGGGATCGGGGTGCTCGGTGCCCCCCGTGCGGTGCAGCCGGCTCCCGCCGCTGGCCCAGCCCCGGACTTTGTCCCCGGGTTGTTTTCCATCGCGTGCGCAACCGCCCGACTCAGCAAAAACGCTGCCCTGGGCGTGGGGCTGGGCCGGGGGGGGTGCAGGGTGGGGGCCTCCCCCCCCCCCCCCCCCCCCCCCCCATGGGTGCTGCACCCCGGCCGTGCCTCCGACCCCCTCCCGCCCAGCCCGGCGGCGCGTCCAGCGGGGTGGGGACACTCGGTCACGGTGCCACCCGTGCCCAAGGGGGGGGGGGGGGGGGGCTGAGACCCGGCCACGCTCATTGCACGTGTCCCGCAGCGCAGGAGGGCCGCCTCCCACCCATCCGTCTGTCTGCCCGTCCGTCCGTCTGTCTGCCTGCGATTCCTCGAGCGAGGGTTCCTGGAGCAGCTCGGCCCCGAGCCCTGGGTGCCACCGGGCCCCATCCTGGGGGTGTCCGGCGGGGGGGGGGGGGAGCTCAGTGGCACAGGCGAGCCCCGACCTCGCGGCGCTGAGCCCTGAGCCCCTCCGTTTGACACCCAAAGGGGAAACCGAGGCAGCGAGGGCTTTCGGAACCGGGGGGGGGGCCACGGTGCAGCCTCCCCATGCGTGCACCCAGCGGGTCGGGGCTCTGCAGGCGCCAGGGGTGGGTGGGGGGGGGGGGTCCCGGGGCAGGCGGGGGGGGGGGGGGGGTGGCCATGCCCAGCGGGGCCGCGCAGCGCTGGCGCCCGGCCAGTGCCTATACTTGGAAGTCTCGGCGCGGCGTTCCCATATGGAACAAACATTTGCTGCAGCCCCCGGCCGCGCGCCCGCTCTATAGGTACCGCCCGCGGCCGGCCCCAAAGCCCGGCCTGGAGCAGCAGCCAGGAGCCCCCCCCCCCCCCCCCCCCAAGAGCGTGGTGCCCCCGAGCCACTTGTGGGTGTCGGGGGGTGCCCCCCGGTGCCTCGGTTTCCCCGCGGTCCCGTTGGCTCGCCCGACGCACCCCCCACCGTCCCCCACCGTCCCCCTTGCCGCGCGCCGAGCGCGGTGCGGCGGGTGCCGCCGCCGCGCACCCATGGGTGCAGCATCCCGCACCCCCCTCCGTGGCGTGGCCGGGCTTCCCCGGCTGGAGGGGGGCCAGGGGGCTTGGGGGGGGGGGTTGCCAGGGAAGGGGGGGGGGGCCGGGAGCGGCGGAGGAGCCCCGGCTGCGCCACCGCCGCTGCGCTTGAAATCCGCCGGAGGAATTTCTGCCGCGGCCAAGACAAACGTGACCTACTTTCTGCCTGTCCCCGCACGGAGCCGAGCAGCCCCAGGGCCGGGCACGGCGCCCACCCGGCGCGGGTTGGGGGCCCCGGCACCGCCACGAGCCCCCCTGCCGGGTGGTGGGGGGGGGGAGCTGAGGGGAGTGGGGGGCGCCGGGGGGAGCTGAGCATGGCCCCCCGGCCCCCAATCCCCGGTCCCGCCCGGTTGCTGCCGGGTGGGTGGGATGGGTGCTGGGTGCCCCTGGGGGTGTGGGGCTGGGGGGGTGGCGGAGTGCGCCTCTGCTTCCTCATCGTGGGGGGGGGTTCATTTTGGGGGGGGGGGGGGGGCGGATGTGGGGGTGCCCCCGGTGCCCCCCGGCCCCACCAGCGCTGTCTCTTTGCAGCAGGAGCGCTCGCGGAGGAGGCATCGCCCGGCACCGCCCCGGCGCCCCCCGGCGCCCCCCGCCCCCGTGAGTCCACCCCCCAACCCCGACCCGCTCAGCACCCAGCGGGGGGGGGCTCAGCACCCCCCACCGCGTGGGCGGGGGGGGGGCTCAGCACCCCCCTGCAGCCCTGCCCCACGGCTGCGTGCAGCACCCGCGCCCCTGCGCACGTTCCCGCTCCGTCCCGCGCCCTTGCACCGCCTTGCACGCCCCGCGTGCTTTGCACGGCCCTGCACGCTCGCGCACGTTCCTGCACACCCTGCGTGCTCTTGCACGCCCCGTGCACGCCCCCCCAGCCCTGCGCACCCTCCCGTGCTCCTGCACAGCACCCTGCAAGCCCTCGCTCGCTCCACGTGTTCTTGCACGCCCCTCGCGCTCCCACCCAGCCCCGCACGCCCTTGCACACCCCGGGCGTTCTCCAGCAGTCTTGCACGCTCCCCACACCACGTGCTCCTTGGGGGGGGGAAGGTTGGGGGTGTTGCACGTGGCCCCTGCCCCCCTCCCGCGTGGGTTCAGTGGGCGCCGTGGGTTTGTCTCGGCAGGGCCCCCCCGGGATGCTGCGCGGCGCTGAGCACTGAGGCGGGCGCCATGGGGCGCGCGTCGTAGCCCCCCGCCGTGGCCCCCCCGCGCGTGGCACCGGTGGCGGAGCCCACTCGGTCGGTGCTGGGCGCTCCTTGATGGAATTGCGGTGAATGGAACAGAAGCCCAGCACCCTGGACCCGCTGTCGGAGCCAGAGGACACCCGGTGAGACCCCCCGGGCACGGCTGCGGCGGCCCCCGCTGTCCCCACGCGTCCCCATACCCGTCCGTGTCCCCGTGCCCTGCGCATCACACCGTGTCCCCATGCCCCTCCGTGTCCCCGTGCCCCTGTGCCCCCCCGTGTCCCCGTGCCCTGCGCATCACACCGTGTCCCCATGCCCCTCCGTGTCCCCGTGCCCCTCGGTGCCCCCGTGCCCCTCCGTGTCCCCGTGCCCTGTGCATCACACCGTGTCCCCGTGCAGCCCCATGCCCGGTGTCCCCGTGTGTCTCCGTGCCCCATGTGTCCCAGTGCCCTGCATCTCCCCTGTGTCCCCGTGCACACGCGTGTCCCCGTGCACACGCGTGTCCCCACACCCGCTGCATCCCTGTGCACACGTGTGTCCCCGTGCCCACTGCGTCCCCGTGAACCCACGTGTCCTTGTGCACACACACGTCCCCATGCACACACGTATCCCCGTGCACACGCACGTCCCCCTGCACACACGTGTCCCCTGGCACACGCCCGTCCCCATGCCCCCTGCATCCCCGTGCACACCCGTGCCCCCCCATGCCCCCTGCACCCCCCCAAGCACCCCACGTGTCCCCGCGCCCCATCCATGCCCGCGCCCCACGGGTGCCCGCTCCCCCCGCCTGCTCACACCCTGCCCCCCCCCTCCGGGCCCCCAGCCGCTGCTGCCCCCCCAGCCTGGGCCCCCCAGGGCCCTGCCAGCGCCCGGGGCTATTTCGGGCGCGCGGCGGCGGCCGCTCACGTGCCCGGGGGGAGCCAGGCTCGGGGTCACCTTGGGCTGGCGCCCCGTGGCCCCCCCGCAGCACCCGGCCCCGCTGCCCCGGCGGGGGTCTCCGGGGCACCCCTGGGTGCTGCCCCCACCCCCCCCAAGCGGGTGCAGGTTCCCGTGGTGCTGGGACCCCCCCCCGCCCTCCCCCCCGCCCTCCCCCCCCGCCCGCCCCCCCCCCCAGCCCGGGCGCCTCCGGCACTGCGCCGGTGCGGTGGGGGCGAGGCGCGGACCCCCGCCGCCGCCCATTGGCGCAGCCCCTCTGATGTCACTTCCCCGCTGAGCCAAAAGGACATTTTGTCTTTGACTGTAAATGAGCCCCTCCCCCACCCTTCCCTTCCCCTCCCCCCACCCCCCCAAGCCTCAGCCCCCACCCTCCCACCCACCCACCCCCCCCAAGCGATGCCGTGCCCCGTATCGGGGGTCCCCGGGAGCTCCGCGTCACCCTGGTCCCCCCCCCCCCCCCCACCACCACCATTTTCCATGGGGCGGTGCCCCCCCCGATCCCCACGCGTGGCATCGTCCCCATCCGGCCCCCCTGGGACCCCCGGCCGAGGGAGGGGTGCCCAGGCAGGGGGGTTCGGGGGGGGTGCACGGGGACACGGTGCCAGCGCTCCCCGTCCCGTCCCGCAGGTGGCTGGATGGCAAGCGCAAAAGAAAGAGCAGCCAATGTTTGGTGAAGAGCAGCATGTCAGGTACGGGGCCCCACGGCCCCCCCGGGACCCCCCCCCCCCGCCGCCCCAGGGCCCCTCGCCACGTCCCTCCGGCACCCTGCTGGGGTCCCCGAGCTTCCCCCGGGGGTCCCTTGGGTGTCCCGTGTCCCTGACGGGACCCCGGGGTCCCCAAGGTGCCGTGTCCCTCCTGGGGACCCCGAGGTCCCTGCGCACCCCACATCCCCAGGGGTCCCCAGCACCTTACGTCCCTGCTGGCCACCCCGGGGTCCCCCAGGTGCCGTGTCCCTTCTGGGGACCCCAAGATCCCTGCACACCCCGGGACCCCAAGGTCCCTGTGCACCCCGGGGGTCCCCAGCGCCTTACATCCCTGATGGCCACCCAAGGGTCCCCCAGCCACCCCGTGTCCCCTCATTGGTACCCCAAGGATCCCCCAGCCACCCCATATTCCCTCCTGGCACCCTAAGGGTCCCCCAGCCACCCCATATCCCCCCCCCTCAGGACCGCAGGCGTCCCTGTGCCCCCCGTGTCCCTGCTGGCACCCCACGATCCCGGAGCACCCCAAGGCTCCCCAGCGCCCCGTGTCCCCGCGGGGTGCCCCCCCCGTGCCCCAGCAGCCGTGGCCGTGGGTCGGGCCGGCGCTATCGGGGCCAGCAGCGCCGTGGGGGGGGGAGATAAGGGGGGCCCAGCCGGGCGCTGACCCCGGGGCTGGGCACCCAGCCCTGCCCCATTCCCCAGCGGGGAGCGGCCGGCGCCGGCGGGATCCGGGAGAAGGGGGTTGGGGGGGGGGGGGGAGAAGGAGGAGGGGGGTTGGGGAGGTTGGGGGTCAGCCCCTCCCCCACCCTGCACCGCTCCCCCCTCCAGGGTTGGGCTCCCCCCCCCCCCCCTCCCCGCATCGATTTGGGGGGGGGTCTCGGTGGGGGTTGCTCCATGCCTCAGTTTCCCCGTGAGGCCGGTGATGGGGGGCGCCCGGCCCTGTGCCAACGGGGGACCCCGGACAATAGCGGGGACAGTGGGCCATTGTGCGCCGGGGGGGACGCCCCCCCCCCCCCGCCACAGCCGGCTGGGGAGCCGGATAATGGGAGCTTTATTGCCGCGGGGGGCACGGGCAGCCCCCCGGCCCCCCCAGCCCTTAACCCTTCCTCTGCCGGCACTTCCTGCAGCGGGGAGGGGAGGGGGGGGGGGGGGAGGCAGCAGCAGGCTTTGGGGCCGAGGGGAAACTGAGGCACGGTGCGTGGGGGGGGGGGGGGCCCTGACACGCGGCGTCCCGCAGGGTACATCCCTAGTTACCTGGACAAAGATGAACAGTGCGTGGTGTGCGGGGACAAAGCCACCGGCTACCACTACCGCTGCATCACCTGCGAGGGCTGCAAGGTGAGGGGGGGCCGGGCTGGGGGGGTGGGGGGGGGGGTTACCCGAAATCTGGGGGTCTCACCGTGCCCCCCCCCCCGCCCGCCCCAGGGCTTTTTCCGGCGGACCATCCAGAAGAACCTGCACCCCACCTACTCGTGCAAGTACGATGGGTGCTGCGTCATCGACAAGATCACCCGCAACCAGTGCCAGCTGTGCCGCTTCAAGAAGTGCATCTCCGTGGGCATGGCCATGGACCGTGAGTGCGGGGGGCTGCGGGGGGGGCTGGGGTTGGGGGGGGGGCCGAGCACGGCCAGAGGTGCTTAGGGGGGCAAGTTGGGGGGGCCCAGAGCTAGCCACGGGGCGGGTTGGGGTGCCCGGCACGGCTGGCGGTGCCATGGGGTGCTGGGTGCTGCTGCAGGACCAGGTTGGGGTGCCAGGCACAGGGGGGCAGATTGGGGTGCCCCGTGCAGCCGTGGGGTAGTTTGGGGTGCCCCCCATGGCTAGTAGGGCCGTGGGGTGCTTGGTGCAGCCGCAGGACCAGCTTGGGGTGTCTGGCACGCCTGGTGGTGCTGGGGGCAGCTCGGGGTGCCCGGTGCGGCCACAAGGACCACATTGGGGAGTCCCTGATGGGTGCCGGGGGGCAGCTCGGGGTGCCTGGCACGGCCGGGGGGCAGGTTTGGGACCACTGTGGGACCAGGTCGGGGTGCTGACTGCAGCCCCGGGACAGCTTGGGGTGCTCGGCGCGGCTGGCGGTGCCATGGGGCAGCTCCAGGCGCCCCGTGCAGCCACGGGACCAGCTCGGGGCACCCAGCACGGCCGTGGGGGGGGGGGGGCGGGGGGAGGCGCACGGGGAGCTCGGTGGGGGTGGGTTTTTGGGGCGTCCCCGCTGACGGCAGCTCCGGCAGTGGTGCTGGACGACTCGAAGCGGGTAGCGAAGAGGAAGCTGATCGAGGAGAACCGGGAGCGGCGGCGCAAGGAGGAGATGATCAAGTCGCTGCAGCACCGCCCCAGCCCCAGCGCCGAGGAGTGGGAGCTGATCCACGTGGTGACGGAGGCGCACCGCAGCACCAACGCCCAGGGCAGCCACTGGAAGCAGAAGCGGAAATTCCTGGTGAGGGCACAGCCGAGGGGGGAGCCCTGCGCCCACCCCCGGCACCTGGCACGGCACCGGCACCGGGCACGGCTGGGCCCCGGCGCGCTCGGTGCGCGCACGGCGGGGGTCACGCTCCCGGTGTCGTCCCCCCCCAGCAACGGCTCCGGGAGCGGGGGCTTTGGGATGTCACCGGGTGTCCTTGAGCGCGTGGCCCCCGGGGAGGGTCAGGGGGTGTGCGGTGACCGAAGGGGACAGCTGTGCCCGCGGGGTGGCCCCGGCCCCGCGGCGGTGCCGGGCGCACAGCTCCCTCTCCTGGCTGCCGCCCCGCTGGGCCCTGCCTCGGTTTCCCCTGGGAGCCCTGGGGAGTGCGTGTGGGTAAGGGGGGGGGGGTCGCAGGCACGCCACCCCCAATCCGCCATCCGTTCCCCCCCCCCCCCCCAGCCTGAGGACATCGGCCAGTCGCCCATGGCCTCCATGCCCGACGGGGACAAAGTCGACCTGGAGGCGTTCAGCGAGTTTACAAAAATCATCACCCCGGCCATCACCCGCGTGGTCGACTTTGCCAAAAAACTGCCCATGTTTTCGGAGGTAAGGGGAAGGGGGGGGGGGGGGAGGGGGCTGCAGTCGTGGGGACTTTGGAAGGGGGGGGGGGGGGTCGGGGCCAAAAGCCCCCCGCTGACGCCGTGTCCCGCAGCTGCCTTGCGAAGACCAGATCATCCTGCTGAAGGGGTGCTGCATGGAGATCATGTCGCTGCGGGCGGCCGTGCGCTACGACCCCGAGAGCGAGACGCTGACGCTGAGCGGGGAGATGGCCGTCAAGCGCGAGCAGCTCAAGAACGGCGGCCTCGGCGTCGTCTCCGACGCCATCTTCGACCTGGGCAAGTCCCTCTCTGCCTTCAACCTGGACGACACCGAGGTGGCCCTGCTCCAGGCCGTGCTGCTCATGTCCTCAGGTAAGGGCGCCCGCGTGGTGCTGAGCCCCTGGGGCACCCCGGTGCCCGGAGCCCCGGAGTTTTGGGGGCGCACGGGGCAGGCATCCCGATGCCTGGAGCTCCGGTATTTAGGGGCGCACGGGGTGGGCACCCCGATGCTTGGAGCTCCGTTATTTGGGGGTGCACGGGGTGGGCATCCCAATGCCTGGAGCTCCAATATCTGCGGTCCCACAGGGTGGGCACCCAACGCCTGGAGCTCTGACATTTGGGGGCGCACAGGGTGGGCATCCTGATGCCTGGAGCCCCGGCGTTTGGGGGCGCACAGGGTGGGCACCCCGATGCCTGGAGCTCCAGTATCTGGGGGCACATAAGGTGGGCACCCCATTGCCAAGAGCCCCAGCATCTTGGGGCACATGGGGTGGGGATTCTGATACCCAGAGCCCCGGCATTTCGAGGTGTGTGGGGTGAGCACCTTGATGCCCAGAGCCCCGATACTTTTGGGTGTGTGAAGTGGGCACCCCAGTGCCCAGAACCCCAACGTTTTGGGGAGCGTGGCGTGGATACCTTGGTGCCTCAGCGTTTGGGAGAGCACGGAGTGAGCACCTTGATGCCAAGAGCCCCAATACCTGGGGGCACATGGGGTGGGCACCCCAATACCCAGAGCCCTAATGTTTGGGGGCACAGGGGGTGGGCACCCCAACGCCAAGAGCCTCAATGTCTGGGAGCACATGGGGTGGGCACCCTGATACTCAGAGCTCCAACATTTGGGGTGCGTGGGGCAGGCACCCTAATACCCAGAGCCCCAGTAGCTGGGAGCACATGGGGTTAGCACCTCGATACCCAGAGCCCCACCATTTGGGGCACATAGGGTGGGCACCCCAATACCCAGAGCCCCAATAGCTGGGAGAACACGGGGTGGGCACCCCCTTGCCCAGAGCCCCAACATCTGGGGACGCGTGGGGTGGGCACCCCCTTGCCCAGAGCCCCAATAGCTGGGAGCACATGGGGTGGGCACCCCAATACCCATATCCCCAACATTTGGGGGGCACGGAAGGTTGGGCACGCTGATAGCCAGAGCCCTAGCATTTGGGGTGCATGTGGTGGGCACGCCGACACCCAGCTCCCCACCATTTGGGGCGCGTGGGGCGGGCACCCTGCGGACTCCCCCCCTTTCCCACCTCCCCCCCCCCTCCCCCGCCCCCCCCCCTGCAGACCGGACGGGGCTGATCTGCGTGGACAAGATCGAGAAGTGCCAGGAGACGTACCTGCTGGCGTTCGAGCACTACATCAACTACCGCAAACACAACATTCCCCACTTCTGGCCCAAGCTGCTGATGAAGGTGACGGATCTGCGCATGATCGGCGCCTGCCACGCCAGCCGCTTCCTGCACATGAAGGTGGAGTGCCCCACCGAGCTCTTCCCCCCCCTCTTCCTCGAGGTCTTCGAGGACCAGGAGGTGTAGGGCCCCCCCCACCCCCCCCCCCACCCCCAAGCGGCGCTCCCGGCCCCGCGCCTCGCCCCCCCACCCCCCCCCCCGGCCCCCCCCAGCCCCGCGCGCCCCCCCCTCCCGCCCCTCCCCGATTTTCTTTTTCTGCCCCCGAAGGTGGGCGAGGGCGGCGGTGCTGCACCCGGGGAGGGGCTGGGGGGGGGGGAACACGTACCGGGCAGGGGGGGCTTCGTGCCGCCGCTCGCACCAGGACCCCCGGCTGCCCCCCATAAGCCCCCCCCCCAGGGCCCCACGCCGCCCCACCCCCCCGCGCCCCCGGACTTGACGAATTTTGTTTGTTTGCACAGGGAAGGGCCCCGACGGTCGAGCGTTTCCTTTATTGTTCTTCTCTTCTTAGATTATTATTTTTTAAGCATTTATTTCCCTCCCTGAGAGGCTAAAATATTAAACTAACTGCACTTTGGAAGGAGAGAGGAGAGGAGGAGGAGGAGGAGGAGGAGGAGGAGGAGGAGGAGGAGGAGGAGGAGGAAGAGCAGAGGAGAGGAGGGGGCTGGGGGCTGCACAGGGAGAGGCCGCCCCGGCCACGCGCACTTTGGGCCGGGCGGGGGCCGGGGGGGAGCATGGGGGGGGAGCAACGAGGGGGACCCCAACCCTACCATGGGGCACATGGGGCCGGCGGCAGCCCCCTCGCCGTGCCCGGCCGGGTGGGGGGGGAGGACCCCCCCCCCCTGCACCCCCCCACCCCTCTTTCGGGGCCGGATTCGGGGCTTTGGATTTTTCTCTCTTTTTTTTTTTTTTTTTAATTTTTTTTGGGCTGAAAGGAGAGGGTTTTGTGCCAAGCGCGGGCAGACGGTGCGCGCTGCGGGCGGGGAGGGGGGGGGGGACGCCCCCCCCCCAACACCCCTTTTCCGTTGTCTCCCCCCACCCACCCCCGACCCCGTGTCATCGTCCTTTTATTTGTCGTTTTCCGTAAAAAAAGAAAAAAAATCAAAAAACCGACAAAAAAAAAAGAAAAAAAACCCCAAGTTGCAATGGCCCCGGAGGTGCCAGCACGGCGCGGCCCCCCCTCACTGCACTACTGCCCCGGCCCCCCCCCAGCAGCAACAGCACTTCGGGGGGGGGCCCGGCACCCCTAGGGCGGCTCGGGGGGGGCCGGCAGGGGCTCGGCGCGGGGCAGGGGGCTGCGGCGGGGGCACTTTTAATGGTTTTATCACCTTTTTTCCTCCCCCCCACCCCCCCCCCGGATTTAGGTTTGTGAATTTTTTCTTACCTCAGGCGGAGGCCGAGGGGGGGGCGCGGGGCCGGGCGAGGCACGGCCGGCAGGCAGGCGGGCTGCCGGGGCCCAGTTAAGCTAATATATATATATATATAAATATATATAAAATATATAATTTTTGTAATTAAAAAAAAAAAATCTTTTTACGGGTCGTTTAAAAGCAGAAATCCCAACACGAGACACTTCCTCCCCCCGTGGGGCTGGGGGGGGCGTGTGCCCCCCCCCTCCTGCCCACTGCAGCTCCCCCCCCCCGGCCCTGCCGCCGGGGAGAGGGGGGGGGTCCGTGTCTGGGGGGGCAGCGGGGGCTGTGCCAGACCCCAAAAGCTGGGGCGGGGGAGGGGGGGGCAGCGGGGCCGTGGTGTGGCAGAGCCCCTGGAGCGGGGGGGGACATGCGGTGCCCTCCGTGCAAAATGTCTTAAAGCCCCCACCCGGGTGCCCGGCATGTGGGGGGGGCCCAGGTGGGCACAGCCCCCCCCCCCCCTCCCCCCCAGCATCGGGTTGTGCAATAGGAGTCACTGCAGGAAACACAAACGCCTGCACTGGGGGGGTTTGGGGGGGGGCACAGGGTTTGGGATGCGTCGTGTCCCGTTCCCCCCCCAGCCCCCCGGCACTCGACCCGATGCTCACGGTCACGCTCGGCGCGCGTGTGCCAGCACCCGGCCTTACCACGTGCCTTCGGGCCGGGGGCAGGAGCTGTGCCCCCCCCCCCCCCGGGGCACGGTGCCCTCCCCCCCCCCGCAGTGGCCACACTGCACCGGTGCCGTGACATGCAACAGCCATGCCGTGGCGGTGCAATGCCCGTGCAATGGCCGTGCCACGGTGCAGCGCGTGTGCAATGAGCGTGCACTGCTGGTGCAGTGCATGTGCCGTGCCGGTGCAATGCGTGTGCAATGCGCGTGCCCTGCTGGTGCACTGCCACGCTGTGCTGGCGCCGTGCACGTGCAATACCCGTGCAACGGCCACACCACGGTGCGACGCACGTGCAAAAGCTGTGCAACGCCCGTGCCGTGCCGGTGCAATGCCACGCAGTGGGCACGCTGTGCTGCTGCAGTGCACGTGCAACGCCCATGTAACAGCCACGCCGTGGTGCAGTGCACGTGCAGTGGCTGTGTTGCACCAGTGCAACGCCGTGCAGTGCCCGTGCCGTGCCCGTGCCGTGTTGGCGCAGTGCCCGTGCCATTTTGGCACGGCGCCCATGCCGTGGCCGTGCCGTGTTGGTGCAATGCCCGTACAATGCCCGTGCACTGCCCGTGCCAGTGCGGTGCTGGTGCAATGCCTGTGCAATGGCCGTGCCGTGTTGGTGCAATGCCCGTGCAATGGCCGTGCCGTGTTGGTGCAATGCCCGTGCAATGGCCGTGCCGTGTTGGTGCAATGCCCGTGCGCTGCCCGTGCCGTGCCGGTGCAGTGCCCCGCCGTGGCCTACACGATGCCCGTTCTCGCCGCCTGCCCACGCGTGGCCGCGCCGGTGCCCTGTGGCAGCCCACCCCGCGGTGGGGGGGGGTGGGGGGGGGGGTGGAAGGTGTGGGGGGGGCACAGCCCGGTCCCGCTGCCCCCGCCGTGGGGTCCCCGCGCTCGCCCGCACCCGCCCGCACTCCTGCCTGCGCCCCGGGCCGCTCCGTCTCGTCTCCGTCTCGTGTCGCCATCGCACGTCCAGCGTCGCCCCCAGGCCCCGGCTTCACCCCGGGTTGGGGGGGGGGGGGGGCAGCACCGGCACCCCCGTCCCCACCACCCGCCCCGTGCCCCCACGTCCCCGTACCCCACATCCACCCCCCCCCCCCCCAAGCACATACCTCATGGCTCCCGGAGCTGCCCCTGCCCAGGGCTGCCCCCAGCCTGGCACGGCTCGGCACGGCGCGGCGGGACCCCCACGTACTATGCATTGTGCCCCCCCCCCCCAGCCCGGGGGGGGGGGGGCCGTGGCAGGGAGTCGCTGAATGTACGGCGCGGGGTGGGGGGGGTGGGGGGGGCCGAGGCAGGCGCTGCTGATTTACGTGACAATCACAGTCTGTGACGTGCGATTTTAAACCCTTTTGTGTTTTGGTCAGGATTTTAAAGAAAGATATTTTTATGGTAATTGTTGCTGGTCTATTTTACTATATATTTATGTAATAAATATATGATGAAAAAAAAAAACAAAAAACACGGAAAAAAAAAAAAAAAAAGAAAAACCACCAAACCCACCCACACAGCTCGGCTGGCCTCCGGCCTCTGCTTTTCCACCGCTGGCCACCGGGGCGAGGGGGGGGGGTCCTGGGGGGGGGGCCCCGGCGCCGTGGGGAGAGGGAAGTGGGGGGGGTGTCCCGGCACCCGCTTGGGCTGCAGCCGTGGGGTGGGTGGCACCGGGGCCGCCCCCGCGCTATGTACAGGGTCCTGGGGGGTCTGGGGGGGCACGGAGGGGGCAGGTGGGGGGCACGGGGGTGGGGGGGGGCCCTACTGGGCGTCGATGCGGAAGGAGAGCAGCTTCTCGGAGTGGAGGTTGTTGAGGGTGCGCAGGTCGGGCAGCTTGAGCAGCAGCTTGGTGAAGCGCGAGGTTTCGGCCGGGTGCGTCTTCAGCACCAGGGCGCGCAGGGCGCGGATCAGCGTCTCCTGCAGCTGCTCCACCGACGCCGCGTCCTCCATGCCCGAGCGGTCTGCGGGGACCGGGGGGGGGGGGGGGTAGCGTCAAAATGGGGAGGGGGAGGCAGGAAAGGGGGCTCGGCCCCGTCGCGGCGCCCACCTGCCGAGACCAGCACGACGGCGGTGAAGAGCCCCAGCTCCTCGTCGCTGAGGTCGAGGGCGCTGAGCTTCTCGCTGAACTCGAACATGGAGCTGAGCAGGTCGCCCATGCCCATGCCCCACAGCTCCTCCAGGCTGTACTTCGTCCGGCTCATGAACTGTCACCGTCTGCTCCTTCACGTTGAACAGCGAGGCGAAGCGCACCATCAGCACCTGCGGCACACGGCGTCAGCGCCTCGGCGGGACGGGGGCACCGCGCAGCGCCGGGGGGTGCACCGTGCAACACCGTGGGGCACTGTACAGCACCATGGGGGCACCGTGCAGTGCCGTGGGACACCGTGCAGTGCCGTGGGGCACCGTGCAGTGCCGTGGGGCACAATGCAACACCATGGGGCACCGTGCAATGCCGTGGGGAACTGTGCAATGCTGTGGGACACTGTGCAACACCGTGGGACAGAATGCAACACCGTGGGGCGCTGTGCAATGCCACGGGGACACTGTGCAAGGCCGTGGGACACTGTGCAGTGCCATGGGGAACTGTGCAACACCATGGAGCACCATGCAACACCGTGAGACACCATGCAGTGCCGTGGGACACCGTGCAATGCCGTGCGACATCATGAGATGCCATAGGACACCGTGCAGTGCTGTGGGCACTGTGCAACGCTGTGGTGCACAGTGCAATGCCGTGGGGCACCATGCAACACCATGGGGCGCCATGCAATGCCGTGGGGCACCGTGCAATGCCAGAGGACGTAATGCAACACCACAGGGCACTGCGATACACCAGGACACCATGCTGGGACGTGGGGGCCACCGTGCAACACTGCAGGGCACTGTGCTGGCATGTGGTGCACCGTGAGACGCTGTGGGCACCGTGCAACACCGGGGAGCGCTGTGCAATGCAGAGGGCGATGTGCTGAGCTGGGGCGGGGGGGGGAGGGGGGGGGGGGGGGCGGGAAACACCATGGGGTGCTGTGCACTGCTACAGGGCACCACGCAGCACTGGGGAGCACCGTGCAATGCATGGGGCACCATGCAACACCAGGGTGCAATGCAGCGGGGCGTTGTGCAATGCAGGGGGCATGGTGTTGGGATACAGGGGGCCGTATAATGCTGGGGGGTGCTGTGCAACACTGGGGAGCACCGTGCAATGCCGGGGACACTGTGTTAGGATACAGGGGGCCATATAACGCTGGGGGACACCGTGCAACACCGCGGAGCACCATGCAATTCTATGGGATGTTGTGCAACGTAGTAGGGCACCGTGTTGGGCTGGGGGGGGGGGGCACCGTGCAGCGCCGCGGGGCAGCACACAACGCCACGGGACGACCTCGGCGGAGCCCCGGCCACCCCAGGACGTACCTCGAAGGTGCCGGCCTTGAGCAGGGTGACCTGGTCGTGCTGGGACAGGGCCTGGAAGCCGGGAATGTGCTTGGCGAACTCGACCACCTCGCGGACGGCGGGGGTGAAGCTGAGGGAGAAGTCCTCCCAGATCTCCTGCACCGAGCGCCCGCTGCGCCCAGGCGGGTGGCTGTTCATGGGGCAGGCCTGCGGGCGACGCGCGGCTCAGCACAGGGGCTCGCCGGCAAGGCGATTAGCGTGATTAGCGGCTAAAAATACCCGGGGGAGGGGGGGAGACCGGCGGGGGAGCCCCCGTGGCGGGCGGGCGCTCACCGGCAGGACGTCCTTGGGGCCGCGGGGCCAGGGGCAGCCCCGCGCCGGGGGCTCGGGGTAGGCGGCGGGGCAGAAGCGGGGCTTGGGGAGGCCGGGGGCCCAGGCGGGGGGGCCTGTCCCAGCGCAGGACGCCGCTGTCGCAGGCCGGGGGGGGCCCCAGCTTGTCGTGAGCGTAGACGAAGATCTCCTTGTGCGCCTTGGCCACCTGCGCGATGACGTCCTCGGTGGCCCCCCCGGGGCCGGGCGAACCGGGCGGCGTCAGCTGCTGGGGGAACTGGGAGAAGCAGGCGGGGGGGACGAGCGGCGGGGGGCCGGGGGGCAGCGCGTGGCCCCCGCCCGGCACGGGACCCTCGCCGATGCTCGGCCCCCCCGGCGGGGGGCTCCCCATGCCGTTCATGGCGCTCTGCATCTCCGCCAGCATCCGCTGCTTCTCCCGCTTGGGGATGCGCCCAAAGCGCACGGCTGTGGGGACAGCGGCGTCAGGGGGCGCACCGGGAACCTGGCGCCGTGTGTCCCCCCCCCACCTCAAGCACAAGGGGGGGGCTGCTGACCCCCGTCCCCAACCCCAGGGGGTCCCAGGGGACACAGCCTGGGGCAGGTTTGGCATGCACGGCACCGCTCCCAAGGGGGACACAGCCCGGAGCTGGGGGGGGGGGGGTCCCAGCCCCAAGGGATGCACGGCACAGAAGTGGGGGGGGGATATGGGGCCGGGATGGGGGGCCAGGCTCACCGTCGCGGGACATGCCGACCAGCAGGCACTTCTTGAAGCGGCACTGCTGGCAGCGGTTGCGGTTGATGCGGACGATGGAGCAGTTCTCATTCTTGAGGCACTTCTTGTACTGGATGTTCTGCTGGATGCTGCGGCGGAAGAAACCCTGCGGGACACCCGGGGGGGGGGGGGTCACTCTGGGTCCCCACATCCCCAGCATCCCCCACACCCCCCCCCCTCCTTATGCTCCGGCCCCCCCCCCCGCCCCGGTACCTTGCAGCCCTCGCAGGCGTGGACGCCGTAGTGGAAGCCAGAGGCGACGTCCCCGCAGACCTTGCAGAGCAGCACCATGCCGTTCAGCTCTGCGGGGGGACGGGGGGGGGTGAGCGGCACCTCGGGGTGCTAGGGGCACCCGTAACACGCCCCCCCCCCCGAAAAAAAAAAAAAAATCCCCCCCCCCCATACTCACTGGTGACGGTGCTGCCGCTCTTGCTGGGCGAGCTGCGCCGCCGCTCGTCCGCCGGCACCGGCGGCACACCGGGGAAGCTCGCCGAGGAGCCGTAGGAGGAGGAGGAGGAGGAAGAGGAGGAAGAAGAAGGGGAGCCGTCCTCGTGGGGGGGCAGCGAGCCCCCCCCGTAGGCACGGGAGTCCTGCAGGGAGCCGGTGGGCGACGGGGGGAAGTAGGAGGGGAAGGGCTGGGAGCTGCCGCTGGAGCTGTCGCTGCAGAGCGAGACGGGGCTGGTGCGGCTGGGCGACGAGCCGCTGGAGCCCACGTAGCTGATCACACCGCCTGCGGGCACAGCGGGCACCGTCACGCCGGGGGGGGGGGGGGGGGGGCCGGGGAGAGTGGGGGGGGGGGGGGGGGGGAACCACACGCGCCGGCGGGGAGCACCCCAGAAGGGCCGGGGCCGGCAGCGCCCTTGGGAGCGCCCCGGTGCCGCGGCCGCACGTGTGCCCCGCGCGCCCTGAGTCAGGCGGCGGCACGGGCGCACGTGGGGACGGGGACACGAGCCCCGGAAACTGGGGGGGGGCGGGGGAGGGACACGGGGATGGGAACCCCCGGGTTTGGGGGGGGGGGGGGGGGGGTGCAGCTCCGGCCCCGCGGTGCAGCCCCCAGCCCCACTGCTGCATTGGGACCCAATGGATGGGCGGGGGGGTGGGGGCTGCGCGTAGGGGACCCCACGAAACCAGGGGGCACCCTGGGGGCGATGGGGGTGGCACAGAG